>NC_091155.1:31553806-31586306 GCF_040958095.1 Procambarus clarkii | reverse complement strand
TTTAGGTGTTTTACTGAGTGGATTCTAGCAGTAAAGGATCTCTGCACGCTCTCCAGGTCAGCAATTTCTCCAGCTTTTAAAGGCTGTCATTGTGCAGGAGTACTCCACTCTAGAGAGTACTAGTCTTATAAAGTATCATCTTTAATTCATTTAAATTATAATTAATAATTAAAAATAATTAATTTAAATCATTATAAAGGATCACTTTCACAAGGATCACAGGGGCATCACTTTCACAAGGATCACAGGGGCATCACTTTCACAAGGATCACAGGGGCATCACTTTCACAAGGATCACAGGGGCATCACTTTCACAAGGATCACAGGGGCATCACCTTCACAAGGATCACAGGGGCATCACTTTCACAAGGATCACAGGGGCATCACTTTCACAAGGATCACAGGGGCATCACTTTCACAAGGATCACAGGGGCATCACTTTCACAAGGATCACAGGGGCATCACTTTCACAAGGATCACAGGGGCATCACTTTCACAAGGATCACAGGGGCATCACTTTCACAAGGATCACAGGGGCATCACTTTCACAAGGATCACAGGGGCATCACTTTCACAAGGATCACAGGGGCATCACTTTCACAAGGATCACAGGGGCATCACTTTCACAAGGATCACAGGGGCATCACTTTCACAAGGATCACAGGGGCATCACTTTCACAAGGATCACAGGGGCATCACTTTCACAAGGATCACAGGGGCATCACTTTCACAAGGATCACAGGGGCATCACTTTCACAAGGATCACAGGGGCATCACTTTCACAAGGATCACAGGGGCATCACTTTCACAAGGATCACAGGGGCATCACTTTCGGAAAAGTTGTTCAATGTCAACCAATATTTTTTGACTAGTTGTATATGAAAAGTGCTGCAATTGTTCCAAGTTTCAAACTGCAGCGTAAATAGAAAGGGAGATATATATATTTTTTTTTTCAAAATTTTTTACACATTTTCAAGTGAATAAAAAAACGCACCTTTCAGATATAATCATTCTATGACACTTTTCTGACACATTAGCATATAATAAAGGTTCGTAACTTATGGAGTTTCCAAAACATCTTTAGTTTTCCTAATACAAATATTCAAAGTTCGCCCAAAAAATTATGCAAATATCTCATGTTTATTGCTATTATAAAATCAATAAATGAACTTAGGAAAAACGATAAGTTGGGGGTTTAGAAAAATTCACTTTACATATAAGGTGTAAGTTTCATGTAAATTGAATAAAACAAAGTTATTCAAACATTTATCTTATTTTAAAACATTTTAAATATATAGTTATCTTGAGTTATCTTGAGATGATTTCGGGGCTTTTGTGTCCCCGCGGCCGGGTCCTCGACCAGGTCTCCACCCCCAAGAAGCAGCTCGTGACAGCTGACTAACTCCCAGGTACCTATTTACTGTAGGTAACAGGGGCACAGGGTGAAAGAAATTCTGCCCATTGTTTCTCGCCGGCGCCCGGGATCGAACCCGGGACCACAGGATCACGTGTCCAGCGTGCTGTCCGCTCGGCCGACCGGCTCCCCAAGCCGGTATATAAGAAAATAATAAAGTCTTAAGGTGTTGCCATTTGTGGCTGAGGTTGACATCAACCAGTTTTCTCCAAAATTGGCACCCTTACAGATAGTCTTATGTGCAGTCACGTGTATAAGTTTCATGAAAATCGTCCGATAAAAAAAAAAAAGTTTGAAAAAAAAAATTAACTTGAATTTTTTTCTAACACTAATTTTAATATTTTTGTAATATATGCTATTGAGATAGCCGAGAGTCATAGACATGATTTCAGTGTTTGAAATTTGATTATCAAACACTTGTGTTTGATAATCGTTTTTGACCATTTTGGAATAATTTTGAAACCTACTTCAATATTTTTTTTTCTCCCTTCCTATTTATGCTACGATGCTGAGACTTGGGCCAGATGAAACACTGTTCATGTACAACTCGTCAAAAAAGTTTGATTGAAATCGAATCAGTTTTCATTTATTGCATATTTTGGACAAATTGGGAAGTAATGCTTGTATACCATGCAAGGTGATTGAGAAAATCGTGAGAAAAAACCTCGTAACACATCTGGAGAGAAGAGACTAGGTGACAACCCATCAACATGGGTTCAGGGAGGGTAAATCTTGCCTTACAGGATTAATAGAATTCTACGATCAGGTGACAAAGATTAAGCAAGAAAGAGAAGGATGGACGGACTGCATTTTTGGGGGGACTGTCGGAAAGCCTTTGACACAGTACCCCATAAAAGGCTGATGCATAAGCTGGAGAAACAGGCAGGAGTAACTGGTAGGGCGCTCCAGTGGATAAGGGAGTACCTAAGCAATAGGAAGCAGAGAATTACAGTGAGGGGTGAGACCTCAGATTGGCATGAAGTCACGAGTGGAGTCCCACAGGGCTCTGTACTCGGACCTATCCTGTTCTTGATATGCGTAAATGATCTTCCAGAGGGTATAGACTCATTCCTCTATGTAAGTACACACACACACACACACACACACACACACACACACACACACACACACACACACACACACACACACACACACACACACACACACACACACGTGGGGCCTCGTAGCCTGGTGGATAGCGCGCAGGACTCGTAATTCTGTGGCGCGGGTTCGATTCCCGCACGAGGCAGAAACAAATGGGCAAAGTTTCTTTCACCCTAAGTGCCCCTGTTACCTAGCAGTAAATAGGTACCTGGGAGTTAGTCAGCTGTCACGGGCTGCTTCCTGGGGTGTGTGTGTGTGTGTGTGTGGTGTGGGGGAAAAAAAAAAAAGTAGTTAGTAAACAGTTGATTGACAGTTGAGAGGCGGGCCGAAAGAGCAAAGCTCAACCCCCGCAAAAACACAACTTGTAAACACAACTAGTAAACACACGTGGGTAACTGAAGGGAGGATGATGGCCACATAACACAGGTGAGGCTCCACATGAGCCACATACACCACCACATAACACAGGTGAGGCTCCACATGAGCCACATACACCAGACGTGTGCCAGCAGCCAGCAACAACTTGGACCGAGACTGTACCAACAGCTCGCGGCACTAGAACTTCCCCTCACAGCAGTGAATGCTCCTAACACAGAGGATTTCCTTTGGGTAGTGACCATTGCCGCAACTGTCAGGAAGCATCTTGATCTGCAATCGCTCTGTATTGCAGTGTTTATGTTTAGCTTAGTCTACACTGAAGACTTATGCCTTTGCGACCAGACTGAATCTTGCAAACACGAGTTCCACATTCTGGGGTGAAAACACTCATGTGGACGACACTCGAGTAACAATGACACCAACAACGTCAATGAGACCATCACATCTATGTGCCTGACAGAGAGACAGACAGAGACAGACAGAGAGACAGACAGAGAGACAGACAGAGAGACAGACAGAGAGACAGACAGAGAGACAGACAGAGAGACAGACACAGACAGACAGAGAGAGACAGACAGAGAGACAGACACAGTCAGACAGAGAGAGATACAGACAGACAGAGAGACAGACACAGACAGACAGAGACAGACAGACAGAGACAGACAGACAGAGACAGACAGACCGACCTTGTCTTCTAGTTACCCGCAATTCTGTCAATCCTGCTGCTCACCTAAATGAACAACATTATAATCCTGGAAGTACAAGAGCCGAGGTGGGATAACACGCGGGTATCCTCGCTGGAGGATTCTACAGCAACTGTCCCCTTACTGCCTTTGCCACTTCAGGCGGGGGTGAGGTGAGGATCGGTCAGGTGCCTGATGCTGCCACCCGCACGGAAAACAGTCATGTTCAATAAATTTTGGCAACTAAACCATCTTTAGAACGTTGTTTCCTCTATCAGATCTGAGACCCTCTGTCCTTGGGAACACAGCACCAAGAGCTTCCTCGTGGATCTGGGTTCCAAACTCATCGAAACAATAGGGACCCATGGGCTGCCAGCTTCCTTTTCCAGCGCCTTAGAGTCTGATCAGAGCGTACAGGTAAACAGGGTGGTAGACGCATGCAAGTGTGTACTTTCGCTGGTGTTGCCTCTGATGGCGATTGACGGGTGTGATAGATGGGAGTTCGTAGTAGAAGGGAAGCAGTAGACAGGAGGTGGTAGGTAGTGGGAGGGGTTGACTAGGTAAGACTAAGCTGGATGGTCGGTGTGTACATCTAATTGGAGTGAAGAGAATGGGGCTCTCCACTCCAGAAATGGTGGGACGAGAGCTGGGCTTCAGAGGGAAGGGCGCGGGTGTATGGAGGTCTGTATTTGGGCCCAGATAAGGAGGGAGAGAGAGAGGGAGGGAGGGAGCTTAAGAAAGATGGAGGACAAAGGGAGGCAAGAGAAATGGGTGGAGGAGTGACAGAGGCGTTAGAGGAAGAAGGAATGGGATAAATATTAGGGGGTAGGATGAGGATTAAAGAAGGGGGGAGGATGTTTTATGAAAGAGGATGGATGCCGGAATGGATAGAGGAAAGAATGCCTGACGAAAAGGGCGGATGGGAAGATTAGAGAGAGAGAGAGAGAGAGAGAGAGAGAGAGAGAGAGAGAGAGAGAGAGAGAGAGAGAGAGAGAGAGAGAGAGAGAGAGAGAGAGAGAGAGAGGAGGGAAATAAACAAAGGTAAGGAAGGCAGAGGAAACAAAATGAGGGTTCTGGAGTAAAGGAAGACGAGAGGGAAGAAGAGGAAGGTGAGAGAAAAAGAGGGAGATAGATGAGGGTAATACATGGACCCCGTTGGCCTCAGACCAGCGATGGGGCCAATTGTCTTTATGGCTATGGCAGACCTGGGTATTATTTACGACTATAGTCTACCCCTTGTACCCCTCCCCCCCCCCCCCGCACAGGGGCTCCTCCTGGGGGACAAGAATGTAGATATTTTTTCCTTGATGGAGGAGGCTTGAGAGAGGGGAGAATGGCTGATTTAAATAGTGAGTAAGCCTTTTCTAGTCACTGATACATACGTTGGTGTGTGATGATAATGTCAGGGGCAGGTAGTTTTGGCGGGATTTGGTCCCCTTTTGTGGCAGAGGTGGTTACCTTGGAGGGTTGGAGGGGGGGGGTTATGGGGGGTGAGGAGAGGCAGAAGGCGGCCAGGGAGGGGCAACTCAGGGCGTGGAAGTTGACAACCGTTTTAGGTGGTGTGCCGGAGTGCTGTGATTGGCAGAGGTGAATGCTAGTGTGACCAATGAGAGAGCAGGACACAATAGGGAGCTCTGCCCACTGGAGCGGGCACACCCAGCTTGAGTGGATTCTCTTGTCCTTTGTAAAATATTTTTTTTATTTTTTCTCTGATATTCACCTGTGTTTTTTCCCCGGCCGTCGGTATAATGTCTTGGAGACGTAAGGCGGCCGACACCACGACCACCGGACCTCTTAAGAATCATGTAACAGATGCAAGAATATGATTTCTCATTATTTTTTCGATAGGGGGTGGAAGAGAAAGAGGTTAAGGGGGAGCAGAGCCGCGGTGTCCTCTTCCACCCCCTCTCTATCTCGCCCCATCTCCCCACCAGTCCCCCCGTGATGCATTTAGCTAAGCAGGCAGGTATCTAGTGATAGTGAAGGAGGATGTTGAGGGACACACACCTGCAATTAGAGGGAGGAAGAGACAGCTCCCATCACTGTCAAGACGGGCGGCGTTATCATACCCACTAGCTCACTCTCAGACACCAAGCCTGCCACACACTCGCCCACCTAACCATCAAGCTAACCAGCTAGCCAGCCTCCTAACCAGTAAAATAGATAGTGAGTGTCAGCTAACCAGCCAAGCAGCTGACCAACCTGCTAACTAGCCAAACGGATAATCGCAACAGCCCGACTCACCACCAATTTAGTCACTTTTCTCTCTTCACATCCAACTCTAAATCCTCAACTCCACCAATAACTCCACTGACTATACTGGGCTCCGGCGCGTGTCTGGCCCTTATAGAGAATATGACGAATTATTAAAGCCACACTCAAGCTTCCGCAGAGTTATAGACACTTTTACAAGCACATTCGTCCCATCAACGTCTACGAACACGATATAATTGACCCAAGGTCAAAATGGGGTCAGTGTATATGCCATAGTGAAAGTAATAGTGCTAGTACCACACATCAAAAGTCTTTAAGACGAGTTTTTTTTGCTAGAGGTGAGAGCAAGAAGTGCAAGCTATGTACTCGAGGGCACGAAGTGCAAGCTATGTACTCGAGGGCACGAAGTGCAAGCTATGTACTCGAGGGCACGAAGTGCAAGCTATGTACTCGAGGGCACGAAGTGCAAGCTATGTGCTCGAGGGCACGAAGTGCAAGCTATGTGCTCGAGGGCACGAAGTGCAAGCTATGTGCTCTAGAGCCAGCAATATAGAGGATAACGCCTCTAGTCTCGTTAATGTAACCCTCGACCCCGAAGACGTTATCGTCAATTTTAACTTTGCAACCAAAAACGATATTTTCTCATTGTTTATGAGGGCCAGACTGCCTCATGAACACTGACCAAATGGCGGGTAATCCCGCCCCCAGACACAGTGGTTCATCATCAACACTACTGCTCTACACGACACTCGCAACTCATCACGTTCAAACGCTTCGTGAACAGTGTTTCACTGTTGACCAGACCACACACTAGAAACTGAAGGGACGACGATGTTTCGGTCCGTCCTGGACCATTCTCAAGTCGATTGTGACTCATCGCCTGCAGTGTTTCACTCTTGCTATGTTCCAACCGCATATTTATCAATGTTTGGCTCACTATTGCAAATATAAATAACTCAGCCCGTCCCACAGCTCGTCCTCATCAACAATGGCCAAATGGTCGTTAATCCAGCCGCCAAACCCCGTTTACGGTTACGAATTACTGTTAACACACACGACTCTACTGATGCTGCAACCCGTCCTCGACTCAAGTCCATTACATTCAGCGGTCGACCCCACAGACGCATTCATCAATTTTAACTTGCTGTTCATTCAAAACGGGAATTTTCTCAAGTATAAATTAATATTATAATATATTAGCATATTGTGTACATATAGGCATAGGATAGGTTAGGTTAGGTGTTTAGGTTCTGTTGGCGATTATTTGTATTTGTAGTACGTGGGTGAAGCATTTAGAGCGTTGTGATTCGAACAAAATTCGTCAGTGAAGCACTTGTTCCGGATATGTTCGAACGTCAGCAGTTGTGAGTCGTGTGTGAACCGTTTTTCATTCATAAACAGGGAGTTTGGCGGGTGCATGGAATCACTTTTGGATCTTTGTTTGGAGGACGGGCTGGATGATGATCGAATATTTCTCGAACAGTGTTTCGCTGACGACCTCTGTTCGAATCGCAACTCTGTAATCAAAGACCCAAAAGTGATTCCATCCACCCGCCAACCCCGCTGTTTATGAATAAAAAACGGTTTACACACACGACTCAACTGATGACGTTCGAACACTTCCGGAACAAGTGCTTCACTGACGAATTTTATTCGAACCACAACGCTGTAAATGCTTCACCCACGTACTACAAATACAAATAATCGCCAACAGAACCTAAACACCTAACCTAACCTAAATATGCACAATATGCTAATATATTGATTTATATTTGAGAAAATTCCCGTTTTGAATGAACAGCATGTTAAAATTGATGAATGCGTCTGTGGGGTCGACCGCTGGATGTAATGGACTTGAGTCGAGGACGGGTTGTTGTAAATGATTCACACAAGTACTTCAAATACAAATAATTGCCAACACAATTTAAACACCTAACCTTTGCCTAACTATACATAGAAATTTAATATATAATAATATTAACGTATTTATAAGAAGAAACCCATTTTATATACACAGTAAGTTCAAATTGATGAATTGATGGGGGGGGGGGGGGGGATGATGCGGACGCTGCTTTAACGAGCCTGGCCTGAGTATGGGTTACAGTACTTACACCACTCCACCAGCGAGAGGCAATCGCTGGGGGGAGTGGTATCGGTACTATGTACGCCAGTGGAGTGTTCCTTTGTAGCACAGGTTCGAGTCCTGGTTGGGTCATATTTGGATGGGTTGGGTTGGGTTCTTAGTGATTATATATCTGTTATATATAATTTCAGTCTGTGTATTCTAAATGTATTTTGATAACTGTACAACATAAATACTTGCAGATAATGTCACAATAACGGGACAATAACACAAGCCACACACATGACATGGAAGAGACTGTTAGGGTTAATTCTTGCCTGTCTCAGCACGTAGTGAAATGCTTTGACCTTACTATGCCCATGCACTGCACCAAGCCTTGATTCTTTGAACTCCACATTCATCAAGAACTGTAAAAAACCACTATCGCAGGCCCTCCACATTCTGTGGAGACAAAGTCTAGATACTGGCGTTATCCCTGATATACTAAAAACAGCAGAGATAGCACCACTCCATAAAGGAGGTAATAGGGCAGAGGCAAACAAATTACAGACCGATAGCACTAACATCACACATAAAAATCTTTGAGAGAGTGCTAAGAAGTAAGATCACAAAATACATGGAATCACAGCATCTCTATGACCCCGGACAACATGGTTTCAGAACAGAGCGCTCTTGCCTGTCACAGTTGCTGGACCACTATGACATGGCACTAGATGCCATGGAAGATAAACAAAACGCTGATGTAATTTGCACAGATTTCGCAAAAGCCTTTGACAAATGTGACCATGGTGTTATTGCACATAAAATGGGTTCAAAAGGATTTACCGGTAAAATAGGCAGATGGATCTACAATTTCCTGACTGACAGAACCCAATGTGTAATAGTCAATAAAATAAAATCCAGCCCATCAACCGTGAAGTGCTCAGTCCCCCAGGGTACTGTGCTTGCTCCAGTACTTTTTCTCATCCTCATATCGGACATAGACAAAGACACAATCTATAGCACTGTATCATCCTTTGCAGATGACACTAGGATCTTCATGAGAGTAGGCAACATAGAGGACATGGCAAACCTCCAATCATACATAAATCGGGTCTTTGTATGGGCCACAGAAAATAGAATGGAGTTTTAACGAAGATAAGTTCCAGCTCATGCGCTATGGAAAAAATGAACATATAAAAAAAGACACTGACCTGTAGTTCAGTGCCTCTTGTCTGTCACCCTTTTTGTATATTGGGACTACATTAGCCGTCTTCCATATTTCTGGTAGGTCTCCCGTCTCCAGTGACCTACAATACACTATGGAGAGTGGCAAGCAAAGTGCTCCTGCACACTCTTTAAATACCCATGGTGAGATTCCGTTCGGGCCAACAGCTTTTCTCACATCCAGCTCCAACAGGTGCCTCTTGACCTTTTGTAATTTCGAACCATTCCAAGGCGGCCAGGTTTACTGCCATCTCTCCTAGCGCAGTGACCTCACCTTTTCTATTGTGAAGACTTCCTGGAACCTCTAGTTGCGTTTTTCACGCACCTCTTTGTCATTCTCTGTGTACCTGTTTTCACCCGTTCTTTTGCTGAGTGTGTGTGTGTGTGTGTGTGTATGTATATATATATATATATATATATATATATATATATATATATATATATATATATATATATATATATATATAAATATATATATATATATATAAATATAATATTATAATTTTTTTTTAAAGTTTGTGAGGGTACCACCTCTGGTGGCAATGTGGGGACCCATAGCCTCGGAGAAGAAAATAAAAAGTATTCAGAGGAGACCTTGTGATCTCTCACTGAACACCAATATTATCTTCTCCTACCACCCCCATTCTTTTGTATGTACACATATATATTTGCTTTATTTGAACTTTGTTACAAATATATATATATATATATATATATATATATATATATATATATATATATATATATATATATAATATAAATAATGTGCGCGTAAGTATCCACTTAGACATTGAAACGAAAGTTCCAAACGTTTTCGTGTTTCAAGGAGATACGGAAGGATGACATTGACGAAGTCACCACAAGAGGTGGTACGGGCATGAGTAGCCCCGCAGGTGGGATATGTTTAGAGTGAATGTGGTCTGTGGCCGTGCAACATCTGGAAGTGTCTCTGGGCCTGTCTGCAAAGGATAACATGTTGTTGTTTTAGATTCAACCTCGGAACACAAAGTTGCAAGTAGCACGGGCTATGGTGAGCCCGGAGTGGAGTTACCTGGCACAGGAGCGGGGCTGTGACAGATTGATTGATGAAGCTTAAGCCAAGATTGAAGATTAAGGTGGCAGGGGCATGAATAGCCCGTAATGTGGTTGACAGATTGATTGATGAAGATTAAGCTACCCAAAAGGTGGCACGGGCATGAATAGCCCGTAAGTGGTGGCCCTTCTGAGCCATTACGAGAATCAAGAGCTGATACTGGAGATCTGTGGAGGCGCGACTGCACCCTGCATGACGGGAGATGTCTCCCTTGTGAATGTGTTAAGATGAAGATGAAGCCACCCAAAAGGTGGCACGGGCATGAATAGCTCGTAAGTGGTGGCCCTTTTGAGCCATTACCAGTATCAAGAGCTGATACTGGAGATCTGTGGAGGCGCGACTGCACCCTGCGTGGCGGGAGATGTCTCCCGTGTGTGGTTGACATAAGAGTTTGGGATGATATACCCAAGTACACCTGACTAGAACAATGAACCACAGTCTAAAACATCCGATTGGTGAAGATTAAGCCACCCAAGAGGTGACACGGGCATGGCTGGTCCGTAAGTGGTAGATTATTATTATTTTGTCAATGTATACAGTGTGTTGAGGTCGCATTTAAATCGTCAAGCTGCTATCGCGGGGGAGGACACTGCTTGACAGTGTTGATGAGGGTGACCAGCTGCTGGACACCTCTTTTGACCAGAAGAGTGGCAGGGGTAAAACGTCCATTAAAGGAGGTAACATGAAGGTGAGCTGATTTAATCATCTCGCCTTTTCTCTCTCCCTCCACGACAGACAACCCACCGCTCCTGTGCCAGGAAAGTCCACTACGGGCTCACCATAGCCCGTGCTACTTGCCCCGCTCCTGTGCCAGGTAAGTTACTGGCTCATCATAGCCCGTGCTACTTGGAACTTGTTCCAAGTAGCTGAATCTATAACAACAACAACATCTCCCCCTCTCTCACACACACAAGACAGGATGGACCAGGTCAGGAAACAAGGAGGCTGAAGAGTGCATCATACCAACAATAAGGGAATAAGTAGGAGGGAATATAATGACTCATCGTGTAATGGCGCCTAGAAGTAAAAGTGTAAAACAGGAGCGAGAGGAGGAAATACAGAGGTCAAAGGACAGAGGAAAACAGGAATAGATGCTACACAGTTAGGAACCACTACATAAATATAATTCTTTGTGTGAGGGGACAGGCAGCCATTATGTATATACTTGTTAGTTTTATATCAAGGTCCCCAACAAGGTCTTATTACTGACCCTCCTTATAACGAAACCTCACAACAAGTTGCCTAATTCCTGGGTACTTATTTACTGGTAGGTGAACTAGGGTATTAGTAGGTAGGGAAAGCGCCCAAACATTTCAGTCACATCAGGGATTCGAACCCGGAATTCCCAACTGTGAGTCAAAAAATAACCTGACTGCTAGCGCAACTCGTCCTCATCAACAAGGGCCAAATGCTCGTTAATCCAGGCACTAAACTACCTGTTTATAAATGAATTACGGTTTACACACGACTCACAACTGATGACATTTGAACTTTTCTCGAACACTGCTTCCCTTACGACCTCTGTTCCGGTTTGGTGCCTTCTTTTGATAATTACTTACTTACGACCTCTGTTCGAATCACAACTCTGCAAATGTTTCACCCACGTACTTCAAAAGCAAGTAATCGCCAACAGAACCTAACACCTGCTGTAACCTAGGCCTAATTATACACAGAACTTAAATATACAGTATAATATAACATAAGAAAAAAAATATTTTTAATAACTAAGTTAATATTTACTAATGCATCTTGGGGGGGGGGGGGGTGGCGGGATTGGCAGCCGTTTTAACGAGCCTGGCCTGAGGACTGGTTGAATACTAGGACCCCAAGGAGTAGTATCGGAAAGAAACTACGGAAATGGCGTTTTTAAAGCAAAGACACAACCAGACCTACTGCATAGTTATATAAGAAGGAAAATGACAGTAAATGACCAAGTGAAAAGACTGCAGGAAACGGGTGGGACATACACAGAGAGTGATAAGGAAATCTGCGGTACTGAACTTTGAGTGTTCACAGCCGAGCCTGAGCACAAAAAGCTCCCCAACACAATACAGGAATAGTCATGATGCCAAAAATATTTACAAAATAGACAAAATTTCTATATTAGCTAGAAAAAGCAGAGTTATAGTGGGATGGGTTTAAGGAAGAAATTAGGTGAATAAACTCGTTAAACAATATTATAGGAACAACCTGGGAACTGAATCATTGTATGAAAATAAAAATACTCTACAGCCGGGGCTAGGAAGGGAAGGGAAGGGAACTATCAGGGAGAAAGCGTCAACCCATGACGCCTATATAGCACTTGGAAGGGGGTCAGGGTAAGGATTTGGGATGGGACGGAGGGAAAGAAATGGTGCCCAACCACTTGGACGGTCGGAGATTGAACGCAGACCTGCATGAAGCAAGGCCGTCGCTTTACCGTCCAGCCTAAATGGTTGGGGGGGGGGGGAGAGAAGGGAACTATCGGCAGAAAGCGCCAAGCCATTCCAACTATATAGCACTTGGAAGGGATAAGGATTAGGGATTGGACCGGGGGGGGGTGGGGGTGGGGGAGCTGATGCTAGACCCCTACAAGCATATCCAGGGGAGTATACCCACATAAAGGCCCCCCCCCTCAGCATAGCATATGCTGAGCCAGCATATGAAATAGTCAAGTAATGGATTATATATGTTATATCCGTGTGTCCTGACTGGGCTGTGTGGGGGAGCGTGCACTAACCTCAAGTATGCCGCCGCTCTTGTGTGTGTAAGTGAATTGCAAGATGGATGGACCCTCCCCATCTGCTTGATCATGGAATGATGTTTCTACCTTTGAGGGCTGGTGGAGAGATTGGGGGAGGGGCTTACCTTTCAGGACTGGTGGAGAGATTGGGGGAGGGGCTTACCTTTCAGGGAGATTGGGGGAGGGGCTTACCTTTCAGGACTGGTGGAGAGATTGGGGGAGGGGCTTACCTTTGAGCACTGGTGGAGAGATTGGGGGAGGGGATTACCTTTGAGCACTGGTGGAGAGATTGGGGGAGGGGCTTACCTTTCAGGACTGGTGGAGAGATTGGGGGAGGGGATTACCTTTGAGGACTGGTGGAGAGATTGGGGGAGGGGATTACCTTTGAGCACTGGTGGAGAGATTGGGGGAGGGGATTACCTTTGAGGACTGGTGGAGAGATTGGGGGGAGGAGTTTACCTTTAAGTAATAGAGGAGACACTAGGGAGAGGGCTGTATTTGAGTACTGATGGAGAGATTCGGAGACGGAGTTACCTTTGAGGGATATCGGAACATTTTTATAATGCTCTACACGACGATACCTACATGATAAACATCTATTTAAAGGGTAATGTTTTGACAGTAACTGGAGCTCCCGTCAGGCCTGGTGACGGTGAGAGTGACAGGGACCTGGGCACCATACACACACCTGACGGGTGTGGACCACTGTGGTGACAAAAAAAAGGGATACATGCTAGACTATCACCATACATATGATGCACTGATCTTGAAATCCTGGTCCACTAGTGTAAATGTATGCGAAGCCCATTACGTCTTAAGATTCGTTACCTGGAACAAAAAAGTTCCAAGTAGCACGGGCTATGGCGAGCCCGTGGTTTATATTACCGAGCCCCTGGACGACCTCTTCCCGCAGTGTATCCAGATCCATTGTCTAAGACAACGGCCCTAACTCGCTTCATACTTGCACAACTCTGCGCACCACAACGCACACATTTTCTGCTGTTCAGATATATATTTTAACTTCATGGCTATGTTTTTGGTCTTGTGTGGTGGGGGCGTCGCCCCAGGATATGGGGGGACACGTCCTCCCCCAGCACGACGACGGATGGTGTAAACGGGGCACCAAGACGGGTATAGTTTTTTTTCATTATTATTTTCTACCACAGACGTGGCCAGACATTTACAATGCTAACCAGCATATATACATTTTCCTCTGTCCTCCATGGACAGGGTGAGTGATTTGTTAAACATATAGTTCAGGGATTTATTGAACAGTCAACCACAGAAGGTGATTGTAGTGCTTTTAAAATGCTAGGCTAAGCTACATACGTAAATACATAGATACACAGATTTACGTATTCCCAACAAAGTGTTCGATGTGTCTTTTACATAGTGTCATTAATGTGCATTTACAAAGGTGAAATGGAATTCTGATCAGCTTCCACATATACTTTATTCACATACATACATACATATACATTAATACAACCATACATATATATATATACACACACACATGCATACACATAAATTTGTCTCTCTTACTCTGACAGGGTGAGATAGTTGATAGAGAAACTAGTGTGCAATTAAGCACTTAACCACTGAAGGTGATTAAGATGCTTTAACAAGCTCAGGTTATAGAGTTACATCACATACATACATTATATAATTGATACATTACATGGTCAATCTAGAGTACAAGTCCAATATATCATCAAGTGTTCCAGTACTTATATAGTAGTTACAGAGTTCAGCATACCTCAGCCCAGGAGGGCGAAAGTCAGTCAGTATGGGACATTCTACAATATAATGTTCAAGAGAGTGCATGTTTTCTCTTTCACAAAGTTGACACATTGTGTACTCGACATTTGGGGTTTGAGAAAGCTGCCAGATACGTCTATATCCCAGGCGTATTCTGGCCACTATAACATCACATTGCCGGGTTCTTGTTCTATTAGTCCCATATGTGAATGTCTCCTCACGATATCTATCATAATATTTAATGCTACAACTTTCAGGTCTTTGAGAATTTGTTAGGTCGGTGAGATTTTCATTAGATATTTGTTTAAGTATTCTCTTCGTCACTGCTAATGAAACACCCATATCAATTTCTACCACTGGTATTCTACAGGCTGACTTAGCAAGCATATCAACAGTGTCATGCCTTGAGATGCCAACATGTGATGGTATCCATAGGAATTTAATTTCAAATCTGTTTTCTTTAGCAGCTAAAACGTTCATTCGAATATCACTGACTATTTTCTGGGTGTCACTACTATGTGCGTTCAATGCCAGGAGTGCACTCTGCGAGTCACAGTATATAAGTCCACTGCCTCTGTCTTTTACAAATTCAGTGGCAAGGTATATGCCTGCAAGTTCAGTTTGAGTTGTACTTGCCCAGTCATTGACGCGCTTCATTGCTGTATGTACGAGAGAAGATTGTTCAAATATGTTACATGCACATCCGGTACATCGTCCACCTTCTTCTACAGAGCCGTCGGGATAGCACTGATGCACATCGTATAGTGGCAGGGGTGTTATCATATTACCTGTCTGAGGGCTGTGGCTGTGGTGCACTTGTCTGGGGGTTGTGGTTGTGGTGCACTTGTCTGGGGGCTGTGGTGGTGCACTTGTCTGGGGGCTGTGGTGGTGCACTTGTCTGGGGGCTGTGGTGGTGCACTTGTCTGGGGGCTGTGGCTGCGGTGGTGCACTTATCTGGGGGCTGTGGCTGTGGTGGTGCACTTGTCTGGAGCCTGTGGCTGTGGTGCACTAGTCTGGGGGCTGTGGCTGTGGTGGTGCACTTGTCTGGAGCCTGTGGCTGTGGTGCACTAGTCTGGGGGCTGTGGCTGTGGTGCACTAGTCTGGGGCCTGTGGCTGTGGTGCACTAGTCTGGGGCCTGTGGCTGTGGTGGTGCACTAGTCTGGGGGCTGTGGCTGTGGTGCACTAGTCTGGGGCCTGTGGCTGTGGTGCACTAGTCTGGGGCCTGTGGCTGTGGTGCACTAGTCTGGGGCCTGTGGCTGTGGTGCACTAGTCTGGGGCCTGTGGCTGTGGTGCACTAGTCTGGGGCCTGTGGCTGTGGTGCACTAGTCTGGGGCCTGTGGCTGTGGTGCAGTTGTTTGAGGGGGCTGTGGCTGTGGTGTACTAGTCTGGGAGCTGTGGCTGTGGTGCACTTGTCTGGGGGCTGTGGCTGTGGTGGTGCACTTGTCTGGGGGCTGTGGCTGTGGTGGTGCACTTGTCTGGGGGCTGTGGCTGTAGTGGTGCACTTGTCTGGGGGCTGTGGCTGTAGTGGTGCACTTGTCTGGGGGCTGTGGCTGTGGTGGTGCACTTGTCTGGGGGCTGTGGCTGTGGTGGTGCACTTGTCTGGGGGCTGTGGCTGTGGTGGTGCACTTGTCTGGGGGCTGTGGCTGTGGTGGTGCACTTGTCTGGGGGCTGTGGCTGTAGTGGTGCACTTGTCTGGGGGCTGTGGCTGTGGTGGTGCACTTGTCTGGGGGCTGTGGCTGTGGTGGTGCACTTGTCTGGGGGCTGTGGCTGTAGTGGTGCACTAGTCTGGGAGCTGTGGCTGCGGTGCACTAGTCTGGGGCCTGTGGCTGTGGTGCACCTTGACAATATGTAAACAGACAAATGGGTCAAATATACGTATTGGAGCCAACAAATATATACACTTTAAACGAACAAAACGCTTAAGTGCACTTAAAGCTTAACAGATGGTCTGGGAGCAAGATAAATCATTCACTAACACAAGTATGTTAAAAATAGTGTCACTGTGTTAAATTATGGTGTCAGCCAGGTGGCTCTAACGTGATACAGTGTCAGCCAGGTGGCTGTAACATTATAGTGTCAGCCAGGTGGTTCTAACGTGATAGTGTCAGCCAGGAGGCTCTAACGTGATACAGTGTCAGCCAGGTGGCTGTAACGTTATAGTGTCAGCCAGGTGGTTCTAACGTGATAGTGTCAGCCAGGAGGCTCTAACGTGATAGTGTCAGCCAGGGGGCTCTAACGTGATAGTGTCAGCCAGGTGGCTCTAACGTTATAGTGACAGCCAGGGGCTCTAACGTGATACAGTGTCAGCCAGGTGGTTCTAACGTGATAGTGTCAGCCAGGTGGCTGTAACGTTATAGTGTCAGCCAGGTGGCTCTAACGTGATACAGTGTCAGCCAGGGGGCTCTGACGTGATAGTGTCAGCCAGGTGGCTCTAACGAGATACAGTGTCAGCCAGGTGGCTCTAACGTTATAGTGTCAGCCAGATGGCTCTTACGTGATACAGTGTCAGCCAGGTGGTTCTAACGTGATACAGTGTCAGCCAGGTGGCTCTAACGTGATACAGTGTCAGCCAGGTGGCTCTAACGTGATACTGTGTCAGCCAGGTGGCTCTAACGTGATACAGTGTCAGCCAGGTGGCTCTAACGTGATACAGTGTCAGCCAGGTGGCTCTAACGTGATACAGTGTCAGCCAGGTGGCTCTAACGTGATGCAGTGTCAGCCAGGTGGCTCTAACGTGATGCAGTGTCAGCCAGGTGGCTCTAACGTGATACAGTGTCAGCCAGGTGGCTCTAACGTGATACAGTGCCAGCCAGGTGGCTCTAACGTGATAGTGTCAGCCAGGTGGCTCTAACGTGATACAGTGTCAGCCAGGTGGTTCTAACGTGATACAGTGTCACCCAGGTGGCTCTAACGTGATGCAGTGTCAGCCAGGTGGCTCTAACGTGATGCAGTGTCAGCCAGGTGGCTCTAACGTGATACAGTGTCAGCCAGGTGGCTCTAACGTGATACAGTGCCAGCCAGGTGGCTCTAACGTGATAGTGTCAGCCAGGTGGCTGTAACGTTATAGTGTCAGCCAGGTGGCTGTAACGTGATACAGTGTCAGCCAGGTGGCTCTAACGTGATAGTTACACAGGAACCTGTTGACCCATGGAAGACAGACAGACCGACCAGTACAGATACTAGCCGGAGATAAAGTGACGGACAGAGATACAGATGCTGTTAGTGTGATGCTGGAAGGGTGGGGGTGATGCTGGAATGGTGGGGGTGGTGCTGGAAGGGTGGGGGGTGATGGTGGAAGGGTGGGGGGGTGATGGTGGAAGGGTGGGGGGGGGGTGATGGTGGAAGGGAGGGGGGTGATGGTGGAAGGGTGGGGGTGGTGCTGGAAGGGTGGGGGGTGATGGTGGAAGGGTGGGGGGGGTGATGGTGGAAGGGTGGGGGGGGGGTCATGGTGGAAGGGTGGGGGGGTGATGGTGGAAGGGTGGGGGTGGTGCTGGAAGGGTGGGGGGTGATGGTGGAAGGGTGGGGGGGGGTGATGGTGGAAGGGTGGGGGGGTGATGGTGGAAGGGTGGGGGGGTGATGGTGGAAGGGTGGGGGTGGTGCTGGAAGGGTGGGGGGTGATGGTGGAAGGGTGGGGGGGGGGTCATGGTGGAAGGGTGGGTGGGGTGATGGTGGAAGGGTGGGGGGGGGGTGATGGTGGAAGGGTGGGGGGGTGATGGTGGAAGGGTGGGGGGGTGATGCTGGAAGGGTGGGGGGTGTTGCTGGAAGGGTGGGGGGTGATGCTGGAAGGGTGGGGGTGGTGCTGGAAGGGTAGGGGTGATGCTGGAAGGGTGGGGGTGATGCTGGAAGGGTGGGGGTGATGCTGGAAGGGTGGGAGGGTGATGGTGGAAGGGTGGGGGGGTGATGCTGGTAGGGTGGGGGTGATGGTGGAAGGGTGGGGGGGTGATGGTGGAAGGGTGGGGGGTGATGCTGGAAGGGTGGGGGTGTTGCTGGAAGGGTGGGGGTGTTGCTGGAAGGGTGGGGGGGGGGGTGATGCTGGAAGGGTGGGGGTGTTGCTGGAAGGGTGGGGGTGTTGCTGGAAGGGTGGGGGGGGGTGATGCTGGAAGGGTGGGGGGGGCATTGCTGGAAGGGTGGGGGTGTTGCTGGAAGGGTGGGGGGTGATGCTGGAAGGGTGGGGGGGCATTGCTGGAAGGGTGGGGGTGTTGCTGGAAGGGTGGGGGGGCATTGCTGGAAGGGTGGGGGGTGTTGCTGGAAGGGTGGGGGGGTGATGCTGGAAGGGTGGGGGGGCATTGCTGGAAGGGTGGGGGTGTTGCTGGAAGGGTGGGGGGGGTGATGCTTGAAGGGTGGGGGTGGTGCTGGAAGGGGTGGGGGTGATGCTGGAAGGGTGGGGGTGATGCTGGAAGGGTGGGGGTGGTGCTGGAAGGGTGGGGGTGGTGCTGGAAGGGTGGGGGGTGATGCTGGAAGGGTGGGGGGTGATGCTGGAAGGGTGGGGGTGATGCTGGAAGGGTGGGGGTGGTGCTGGAAGGGTGGGGGTGGTGCTGGAAGGGTGGGGGGTGATGCTGGAAGGGTGGGGGTGATGCTGGAAGGGTGGGGGGGGGTGGTGCTGAAAGGGTGGGGGGGTGGTGCTGGAAGGGTGGGGGGGTGCTGCTGGAAAGGTGGGGGTGGTGCTGGAAGGGTGGGGGTGTTGCTGGGAGGGTGGGGGTGGTGGTGGAAGAGGGGGGGGGGGGTGATGGTAGCCAGGCTAGGAGTGTGGGTTTATGGGACGGGTGGGTTGGGGGGTTGGTGGGTTGGGGGGTGCTGTAGGAGGGGGAGGGGGCGGCTCAGGCCTCCACGCCGCCATTTTGTCTCAGTTGGCCAATTTAAACACAATGGGCTGACCACCGCTGCTCTTGATTCGTCTTGCTCCAGCGACCACTTCACCCCCCCCCCCTCCTTTAACCCTTGTACCCCCCCCCCGCCTCCCTCACCTCCACCACCACGAACCCCCCATTCTCACCCGCACTACCACCACTACCACCATCACCCCCCCTCCCCCGATCCTCACCACTATACACTATCAGTACCACCGGAACCACCACCACCACAACGACATGTGCCTAAGTCTCCATAATCACTACCACAATCACCACCACAATCACCACCACAATCACCACAATAACTATAATCACCTCCGCCTCTACCTTAAAATATAACTACAGTACATTCCCACTCCAACCACCACCACCACCACCACCTATACCTCCCTCACTACCCCATAGCCACCACAGCTACCACCACCACCACCACCACCACCACCACCACCACCACCACCACCACCACCTATACCTCCCTCACTACCCCATAGCCACCACAGCTACCACCACCACCACCACCACCTATACGTCCCACACTACCACATAGCCACCACCACCACCACCACCACCACCACCACCACCACCTATACCTCCCTCACTACCCCATAGCCACCACAGCTACCACCACCACCACCAGCACCTATACGTCCCACACTACCACATAGCCACCACCACCACCACCACCACCACCACCTATACCTCCCTCACTACCCCATAGCCACCACCACCACCACCACCACCACCACCACCACCACCTGTGATGCCTCTCACCCCCCCCCCCTCCCCATCCCCATAAACACCACTCCTAACCATCGTTACTACTAAAACTATTTTATGTAAATGACCTCACGTAGGAAACTAGCCGCCTCAGTCAGTGTCTGCCGATGGTGCCAAACTGCTGGACTGCAGACCTCGACAAACTCCAGGGCACACAAATGGCTGTTAGAGTTCAACCCAAACACGTGCAAGGGAATGGAGGTAGGAAAGGGGGAAAAAGAGAACAGAATGGATCTACACTGTATTGGAATGGCAACTACACGAGGTACACAAATAAGACAATTTTGAAGCATACAGGAAATTGGAAAACAGAAAGGCATTTAAAAACATTATTAAAGACTCAAAATGCTATAATTTTGCCTATGTTAAGGGTATTAGAATAAGCAGCAATAGAATGGAAACTAACTTTGTGTGAAACAAAAAATTATAATTAATAAAGTGGCGAGGTTTACAACAAGACTTTTACCAGAAGGAACACATGCTCGCTACAAGAACAGGCTGACGGAACACGGTCAAACATCTGGAGAGACGAACCTTCCACATCACGCGAGGTGGAGGGAGTGTGTATTTTTCTAATGTAGTACACTTAACGACGGGACACTTAAGACGGGACACTTAAGACTGGGACACTTAAGACTGGGACACTTAAGACTGGGACACTTAAGACTGGGACACTTAAGACTGGGACACTTAAGACTGGGACACTTAAGACTGGGACACTTAAGACGGGACACTTAACACGGAACACTTAACACGGGACACTAAACACGGGACACTTAACACGGGGACACTTAACACGGGACACTTAACACGGAACACTTAACACGGGGACACTTAACACGGTACACTTAACACGGGACACTAAACACGGGACACTAAACTCGGGACACTAAACACGGGACACTTAACACAGCACACTTAACACGGTACACTTAACACGGGACACTAAACACGGGACACTTAACACGGTACACTTAACACGGTACACTTAACACGGCACCCGTAACACGGGTACACTTAACACGGTACACTTAACACGGTACACTTAACACGGCACACTTAACACGGCACACTTAACACGGTACACCAAGACACGAGGTCTCCGGCAAGTTGCACCACACAACACATCAACACTTACAAGGTAGAGGTGGACTGACGCCGTCTGGGGAAGTAATTAACACTTACAAAAAGTAATATAAGAGAACACTTCCTTACGAGCCTTGAGGCACTTTACCAACTATTGTTAATTAAGCACAAACGAAAAACTTATTATTAAACATTCTTATCAAAGCTTCTTTGTAAAGGATTGTCGAGTAAACCTATTTATGTAAACCAATTTTGTTTTGCTTGAGTTCTCTTTAATAAATACAGTAACCTGTAATTTTGACGGTTGAAGATAATGTATTTTTTTTTTTATACAGTCGTGTTGGTAAGGGAATATGTACATTAATATGTGTGGTGCTCGGTAGTCTCCTCATTCTGCCCACCGTGTTGTGCTTGCACGGGGGGGGTTGAGTCTTAGCTCTTTGGCCCCGCCTCGTCTCTTGTCGGTCACCTGAGACAATCTCCACTAACCCTCCTTTCCCAAGTAGGTTACAGCACTCTTGTATTTTTTAATTATAAAATTAGCTTTCACTACCTTTTCCTCTAACTCATTCTGCTCATTCACTACTCTCATTAAGTGTATTCAAGACTCATCTACTGCTCTACCAGCTACCAACTCCCTGGTGTTCTACCATTTCTGAAACTACCATATTTACCCAATTATCTTGGTCGCTGGACGTGATTTTGTCGCCAAGGGTTATAGAGCCAGGTCACCCAGTACCCGGGATTATAGAGCCAGGTCACCCAGTACCCGGGATTATAGAGCCAGGTCACCCAGTACCCGGGATTATAGGGCTAGGTCACCCAGTACCCGGGATTATAGAGCCAGGTCACCGAGCACCAGGGGTTATAGAGCCAGGTCACTGAGCACCAGGGGTTATAGAGCCAGGTCACTGAGCACCAGGGGTTATAGAGCCAGGTCACTGAGCACCAGGGGTTATAGAGCCAGGTCACCGAGCACCAGGGGTTATAGAGCCAGGTCACTGAGCACCAGGGGTTATAGAGCCAGGTCACCCGTTGGACAGTATTTAGTCATGTGTAGAGCAAGCTCACCTGGCGCCCTGGGCTATAACCTGGTCACCCAAAGCCAAGGGCAGAACCAGGATACCTGTATGACACTTGTACGTACGTACACACACACACACACACACACACACACACACACACACACACACACACACACACACACACACACACACACACACACACACACACACACACACACACACACACACACATACACACACAGGTCCAACAAATGGCTGTTGAAGTTCAACCCGAGTAAATGCAAAGTAATGAAACTAGGCAGTGGAAACAGGAGGCCAGACACAGGATAAAGAATAGGAGATGAAGTACTTAATGAAACAGACACAGAGAAAGATCTAGGAGTTGATATCACACCAAACCTGTCTCCTGAAGCCCACATAAAGAGAATAACGTCTGCGGCATATGCGAGGCTGGCTAACATCAGAACGGCGTTCAGGAACCTGTGTAAGGAATCATTCAGAATCTTGTACACAACATATGTAAGACCAATCCTGGAGTATGCGGCCCCAGCATGGAGCCCGTACCTTGTCAAGCACAAGACGAAGCTGGAAAAAGTCCAAAGGTATGCTACTAGACTAGTCCCAGAACTAAGAGGCATGAGTTATGAGGAAAGGCTGCGGAAAATGCACCTTACGACACTGGAAGACAGAAGAGTAAGGGGGGACATGATCACAACCTACAAAATCCTCAGGGGAATCGACCGGGTAAACAAGGATGAACTATTCAACACTGGAGAGACGCGAACAAGGGGACACAGGTGGAAGCTGAGTACCCAAATGAGCCACGGAGACATTAGAAAGAACTTTTTCAGTGTCAGAGTAGTTAGTAAATGGAATGCACTAGGAAGTGATGTGGTGGAGGATGACTCCATACACAGTTTCAAATGTAGATATGATAGAGCCCAGTAGGCTCAGGAATCTGTACACCAGTTGATTGACGGTTGAGAGGCAGGACCAAAGAGCCAGAGCTCAACCCCCGCAAGCACAATTAGGTCAGTACACACACACACACACACACACACACACACGCACACGCACACGCACACGCACACGCACGCACGCCGGTGGCTGTGTGAATAGCATGCTGGACACGTGATCCTGTGGCCCGGGTTCGATTCCCGGCGCCAACGAGAAACGATGGGCAGAGTTTCTTTCACCCTGATGCCCCTGTTACCTAGCAGTAAATAGGTACCTGGGAGTTACAGCTGCTACGGGCTGCTTTCTGAGGGTGTGTGTGTGTGTGTGTGTGTGTGTGTGTGTGTGTGTGTGTGTGTGTGTGTGTGTGTGTGTGTGTGTGTGTGTGTGTGTGTGTGTGTGTGTGTGTGTGTGGAGAAAAAATATTAGTAGTTAGTAACAGTTGATTGATTGACAGTTGAGAGGCGGGCCGAAAGAGCAGAGCTCAACCCTCGCAAGCACAACTAGGTGAATACACACGCACGCCCGCACACACACACACACACACACACACACACACACACACACACACACACACACACACACACACACACACACACACACTTGTCACACTTGTCTTGTGACCATCGTGTTGGGTGGACGTGGGTTGGGAGCTCCTGGATCACTCGTGGAGTGGGAGGGGTAATCAGGCAACTTCGAAGTGAAAAAGACTATAAGTGAATGTACAAGTGAATGAAAAAATCTTGGGTTTTGACCAGAGCCATAAGGTAGTGAAGAAAAACAGTTTAATTAGCGTAATTCAAAATAGTTGAGGAAATACTGTGCAGTGGGAAACCAGACCTCACCGACCTCTGACCGCGTGACCTCACCTCGGCAGCAACCCTTATACCACCACGTGGGACGACGATTGGAGATTCACTCACCTATTGTGTTAGCAGATTGTGCAAGGTATTGAGGAGCGCCTTTTTGGCTAGATTGTTACTGCAATGACTAGAAGGGGTTCAAGGTCAATCACCAGCAGGGATGAGGAGGAGGACAGATTTATAGACAAATTAATAGGGAAATTTGTAGAGAGAAGGAGTGATTGGTTGGAGGATCTAATCCAGGGGATTAAAAGTGAGGTATTTCAGCAAATACAGGATGCGGTAGAGAGGCAGAAACAAGAACTTATGCTCTATGTTCAGGAAGAGATTAGGAAGGGAAGAGAGGACTGGGAGAGGGAATGTGCTCGTATCACAAACGAATTAGGAAGGTTTAGCAGCATGGCTAAGGATAGAGTGGGATTAGTGGGAGATGGGTTAGTGACTGCGGTTGGGATGGGGAATCCCCAGGGGACAGGCTACCAGCATGACAATGAATTCCTGAGGAGACGGTCTATTATAATACATGGATTATTCGAATCTAGGGCACCAACAAGACAAGAGAGAATAGAAACAGAAAAATACGAATTGCACGAGATATTGAGGTGTATTGGAGCAGAGATGGCAGAACGCGAGGTGGATATCAATCGACGGGTTGGACCTTACAATTGTACCAAGAAGCGACCTGTTCTGGTGCAATTCTCCAATGAGGAGGCAGTGGAGTACATAATGAGGAGCAAGCATTTACTCAGAGGAAGTGAAACCCATTACAATGTGTTTATAGAGAGGTTTATGACGAAAGATGAGCAAACAGCCCACAAAAATAGATGGCAACAACGACAACGTACTAGCCTCCCAGGTAATCTCACCTCCCAGGTCACATCCCAGGTCACCTCCCAGGTCAACTCCCAGGTCACCTCCCAGGTCACCTCCCAGGTCGCATCCTCCCCAACTCAGCCCTCCTATACATCCCCCCTGCCTCAGCCTCCCAAAACCCCACTGTCCCTTCCACATTTGCACCTCCACAACGATTCCCCTGCCCCTGCTACATCACACTTGTCAGCGACCCCAGTGGGTCAAGCCATGCCCTCCCCAAACCCACCTTCCCATCCCCCCTCCCCAAATACCCCTTCCCACTCCCCTGCCCCTTCTACCCCATTGACTTCAATTCCATCTACTCCATCCCAGCTTCCACTGCACCCCTCTTCCACTCACCCCCAAACCCCACCCAACCCTCACCCCTCCTATGCACCTCCAGTCCACATTTAACCCCCTCACCTTGTGACCCCCTAACACCTTCCCCCATCTCCCTCTTCCCCTCTTCTACCCCAAAACCCCCACCTACCCCCGATTCCCCCCTAACTAATATACCCTCTCTTCCACTCCCAGCACCCATGCTCCATTCTCATCTCACCTCAGTATCCCTCTTCCCCCCAACCTCTCAACCTCTATCTGACTCTCAGTCTCACTCTATTTCTCAACCCCCCTATGCTATTCAGACCCCTAACTTTCAGACCCATTATGCCCTTCCTACCCCCCTAGATGCCCAGACCCCATTTGCCTACCAGGCACTCCCAGGCACCCCCCTAGCACCCCCCCACTCGCCCCCACAGCCCCCACTTGCCCCCCAGACACCCCCCAGTTCCCCCCAGACCCCTGGTGAAAGGGGGAACTCTGACACCCGAGTTTCCAAGAAGAGTCTCAAGGTTTGGTACACCAATGCTGATGGGGTAGCCAATAAAGCAGAAGAGATAAAAGAAAGAGTTAGTGAGGCAGACCCAGACATAGTGGCAATAGTGGAAACTAAAGTAAATGGCATGATCTCGGATGCAATCTTTCCAGAGGGGTACCAGGTGATAAGAAAAGAAAGGACACAGAGACAGGGAGGTGGAGTGGCACTACTAATAAAGCGGAAATGGAAGTTTGATGAGCTGGAAAATCCGGGTGCCAATGAAAGCACAAGCTTCATACATGGAACCCTGACAGTGGATGGGAAGAAGATTGTAATCTTGATACTCTACAATCCCCCACCAAACAGTAGAAGGCCCAGGCAGGAGTACGAGGACAGCAACAAGACATGTATGGATGAACTGCAGAGGGCAGCAACTTTAGCGCATAGAATGAGAGCGAAGCTGCTGGTCATGGGGGACCTAAATCACGGAGAGATAGATTGGGAAACGAGGAATCCCCATGGCGGGGAGGAGACCTGGGGAGCGAAGCTGGTAGACGTTATTGACAGGAATTTCCTAACACAGCATGTGAAAGAAGATACTAGGGAAAGAGGAGGGGATACGCCCAGCCTATTAGATCTCATTATCACTCAGAATGTAGAAGACATCGAGCAGTTGGAACATGAAATACCACTAGGAGCTAGTGACCATTGTGTCCTAGTCTTTGACTACATGATGGAGCTTAAAATTGTGACCAAAGGACAAGAGGTCCGGGAAAGGAGACTTGATTACAGAAAAGGGGACTACAGAAGGATAAGGGACTACCTGGGAGAAGTGCAGTGGGAGGAAGAACTTAGAGGAAAAACAGTGCAAGGTATGATGACCCAAGTCATATTGAAATGCAAGGAGGCTGAAGATAGATTTATTCCAACAATAAAGAAAAAAAGCAGGAGGGAATATAATAACCCATGGTTTAATAGACAGTGTCAGGAAGCAAAGGTGAGAAGCAGGAGGGAGTGGAGGAAGTACAGAAGACAAAGGACAGAGGACAACAGGATTAGATGTAACAGAGCTAGGAATGATTACATTAACATAAGACGAGTGTCGGAAAGAAATTATGAGAACGATATTGCAGTCAAAGCGAAAAAGCAACCAAAATTACTACATAGCCATATAAGAAGGAAGATGTCGGTAAATGACCAAGTGACAAGACTGAGGAAAACAGAAGGGGCATATACAGAAAGCGACAAGGAAATCTGCGAGGTACTGAATGCAAAATTCCATGGAGTGTTCACTACCGAGCTTGAGCAGCTCCCATTGTTAGAAGAGATTACCCAAGATGAAAGACTATCAGATATAGAGGTGACAGCAGAGGATGTAATGAAACAGTTGACAACACTGGATGCAAATAAAGCTGTTGGACCAGACAAAGTATCACCGTGGATACTTAAAGAGGCAGCGCAGGCTCTCAGCGTGCCTTTGGCAATGATCTTCAATGAGTCACTTATGTCGGGAGAATTGCCCAGTTGCTGGAAGGAGGCAAATGTCGTACCGATTTTCAAAAAGGGGGATAGGGAGGAGGCACTTAACTACAGACCCGTATCACTGACAAGCATCCCCTGCAAAATACTCGAAAGAATAATTAGGCTAAGACTTGTTGAGCACCTGGAGAGCATTGGGTTTGTAAACAAGCACCAACATGGGTTCTGGACAGGGAAATCATGCCTAACAAACCTTTTAGAATTCTATGATAAAGTAACAAGGATAAGGCAGGACAGAGAAGGCTGGGCAGACTGCATATTTCTTGACTGCCAAAAGGCCTTTGATACGGTACCGCACATGAGACTGCTATACAAACTTGAGAGGCAGGCAGGAGTAAGCGGAAAGGCCCTAGTATGGGTGAAGAACTACCTAACAGGAAGGAGCCAGAGGGTAATGGTAAGGGGCGAGAAGTCGGACTGGCGAACAGTAACAAGTGGAGTACCTCAAGGATCGGTGCTGGGACCAATCCTCTTTCTAATTTACGTAAATGATATGTTTACAGGAGTGGAATCATACATGTCAATGTTTGCAGATGACGCAAAATTAATGAGAAGAGTTGTGACAGACGAGGATTGTAGGATCCTCCAAGAGGACTTACACAGGCTGCAGAGATGGTCAGAGAAATGGCTACTGGAGTTTAACACCAGTAAATGTAAAGTTATGGAAATGGGATCAGGTGACAGGAGACCAAAGGGACAGTACACAATGAAGGGGAACAGCCTACCTGTAACGATTCGAGAAAGAGATCTGGGAGTGGATGTGACACCCAATCTAACTCCTGAGGCACATATAAATAGGATAACGACAGCAGCGTACTCTACACTGGCGAAAATTAGAACTTCATTCAGAAACCTAAATGAGGAAGCTTTTAGGGCGCTTTACACTGCCTACGTGAGACCCGTCTTAGAGTATGCCGCGCCATCATGGAGCCCCCACCTGAAGAAACACATAAAGAAACTGGAGAAGGTTCAGAGGTTTGCGACGAGGCTTGTCCCAGAGCTACGAGGGATGGGATATGAAGAGCGGCTGAAGGAACTGAACCTTACGACACTAGAGAAAAGAAGGGAGAGAGGAGATATGATAGGGACATATAAAATACTCAGGGGAATTGACAAAGTGGAAATAGATCAAATGTTCACACGTAATAATAACAGAACGAGGGGACATGGGTGGAAACTGGAAACTCAGATGAGTCACAGAGATGTTAGGAAGTTTTCTTTTAGCGTGAGAGTAGTAGAAAAATGGAATGCACTTGGGGAACAGGTTGTGGAAGCAAATACTATTCATACTTTTAAAACTAGGTATGATAGGGAAATGGGACAGGAGTCATTGCTGTAAACAACCGATAGCTAGAAGGGCGGGATCCAAGAGTCAATGCTCGATCCTGCAAGCACATATAGGTGAGTACATATAGGTGAGTACACACACACACACACACACACACACACACACACACACATGGGGAATCAAGAAATCCCCATGGCAGGGAAGAAACGTGGGGAGCAAAGTTAGTAGACGTTATAGACAGAAATTTCCTAACACAACATGTGAAGGAAGACACAAGGAAAAGAGGAGGGGATATACCGAGCCTATTAGACCTGATTTTCACTCAAAATGTAGAAAAAATTGAAAATTTGGAACAAGAAATACCTCTAGGGGCCAGTGACCATTGTGTCCTAGTCTTTGACTACATGATGGAACTTAAACTTGTGACCAAGGGACAAGAGGTTTGGGAAAGGAGAGTTGACTACAGGAAAGGGGACTACAGGAGGATAAGGGACTACCTGGGAGAAGTGCAGTGGGAGGAAGAAATTAGAGGAAAAACAGTCCAAGATATGATGGACCTAGTCATATGGAAATGCAAGGATGCCGAAGAGAGATTTATACCATTTACACTATTTTTTCCTTTATATTTATAAAGGAAAAAATTAAGAGGCAATATAATAACCCATGGTTTAATAGGCAGTGTCAGGAAGCAAAAATGGCCAGCAGGCGGGAGTGGAGGAAGTACAGAAGACAAAGGACAGAGGACAACATGATCAGATGCAACAGAGCTAGGAACGATTACATTAACATAAGACGAACATCGGAAAGGAATAAAGAGAATGATATTGCGGTCAAAGCGGAAAAAAACCTAAATTACTACATAGCCATATAAGAAGAAAAATGTCTGTGAACGACCAAGTGACAAGACTAACGAATACAGAAGGGGCATATACAGAAAGTGACAAGGAAATATGCGAGGCACTGAATGCCAGTTTCCATGGAGTGTTCACAACCGAGCCTGAACAGCTCCCATTGTTAGAAGAGATTACCCTAGATGAAAGACTATCAGATATAGAGGTGACAGGAGAGGAGCTAATGAAACAGTTGACAACACTGGATGCAACTAAAGCAGTTGGACCAGACAAAGTATCACCGTGGATACTAAAAGAGGCAGCGCAAGCCCTCAGCGTGCCTCTGGCAATGATATTTAATAAGTCACTTATGTCGGGAGAATTACCCAGTTGCTGGAAGGAGGCAAATGTCGTACCGATTTTCAAGAAAGGAGATAGGGAGGAGGCACTTTATTACAGACCCGTATCACTGACAAGCATCCCCTGTAAAATACATGAAAGAATAATTAAGCTAAGACTTGTTGCCCGCCTGGAGGGCATTAGGTTTGTAAACAAACATCAACATGGGTTCTGGAAAGGGAAATCATGCCTAACAAACCTTTTGGAATTTATGTAAAATAACAAGGAAAAGCCCAGAGAAGGCTGGGCAGACTGTATATTTCTGGACTGCCAAAAAACCTTTGACACAGTACCGCACATGAGACTGTTATTCAAACTTGAGGTAGCAGGAGTAAGTGGAAAAGCCCTAGCATGGGTGAGGAACTATCAAACAGGAAGGAGCCAGAGAGTTACGGTAAGGGGCGAGAAGTCGGACTGGCGAACAGTAACGAGTGGAGTACCTCAAGGATCGGTGCTGGAACCAATTCTATTTCTAATATACATAAATGACATGTTTAAAGGAGTAGAGTCCTACATGTCGAAGTTCGCGGATGACGCAAAATTGAGAAGAGTTGTGACAGATGAGGATTGCAGGATACTCCAAGAGGACCTGGGCAGGTTGACGAGATGGTCGGAGAAATGGCTACTGGAGTTCAACACGAGCAAATTTAAAGTTATGGAAATGAGATCAGGTGATAGGAAACCAAAGGGACAGTACACGATAAAGGGGAACTGCCTTCCTGTGACAATTCGTAACAGTGTGACGGTTACCTGTGACGCAACACCTAATCTAACTCCTGAGGCACATATAAACAGGATAACGACAGCAGTGTACTCTACACTGGTAAAAGATAGTACATCATTTAGGAACCTAAGTAAGGAAGCATTTAGGGCGTTTTACACTGCTTATGTGATGCCAGTCTTAGAGTATGCCTTGCCATCATGGAGTCCCCATCTGAAGAAACACATAAGGAAACTGAAAAAGGTTTAGAAGTTTGCGACGAGGCTCGTCCCAGAGTTACGAGGGTTGGGGTTTGAAGAGCGACTGAAGGAACCGAGCCTTACGACACTGGAAAAAAAAGGGAGAGGGGGCATATGATAGGAACGAGTAAAATACTCAGGCGAATTGACAGAGTGGACATAGACGAAATGTTCACAGGGAATAGTAACAGAACGAGGGGACATGGGTGGAAGCTGGAAACTCAGATGAGTCACAGAGATGTTAGGAAGTTTCCTTTTAGCGTGAAAGTAGTGGGAAAACGGAATGTACTTGAGCAGGTTGTGGATGCAAATTCTGTTCATAATTTTAAAACTAGATATGAAAGGGAAATGAGACAGGAGTCATTGCTGTAAACAACCGATGGCTCGAAAGGAGGGATCGAAGAGTCAATGCCTGATCCTGCAGGCACAAATAGGTGTACACACACAAACACACACACACACACACACACACACATCCATCTTATGAGATGAGAAAATTCCTAAGGGGACACAGAACTCGGAACTAAGTCAGTCCATCATGTCTTGTACGATGTCACCCAAAAGTGTCAGGAGGCAGTAAACAGGTTTATCTTGGCCCGACAGGAAAGAACCGAGAAGCAAAAGAAGACTCCATGGTTTAATAAGGCATGTATGAAAGCAAAGGAACTGAACAAAAGGGCATGGAAGAACTTCCGAAATAACAGAACACCAAACAGTAGAGAGAGATATACCAGAGAACTGTTACGGACCCGAGTCCAGCATCGGAGCACGGAGCAGTGACGACAACGCCATCTGTGAGTCTGCTCCCGAAACCCACTCCAAATGGACAACGCCATCTAGTGAGGACGGGATATACCGGCCACAGGTGCTGGATTCCCGTCTTAATCAGCTCATAACATAGCCGCTGCTGACCTCTGGTGAGGTGGCGCTTAGACAGCAACGCCATCTATGGAGTGGAGAGGTGGACGTTTGTGTCTACGCCTGTAAGTGAGGTTCCCTAGAGCGTCCCAGTATTAATGACGTATCTGATTGCAGAGTCGACCTGGGACTGCTGTATTGGACGATGGATCAGTCTACCCAAGGCAGCCAAGGTCTCTTCACCAGTCTGCTTTGAAGAAGCTGTGAGTCACCCCCGGGCGAACTCTGTGGAGAGTATTAGCCTGCCTGTGACGTGGCAGTGTCGGGAATCGCCTTATCCAGGGCTGGCTGGTGGAAGAGACTAGCCACTGTGGTGCTTAGTAAGGAGAGTGATCAGCGGGATCACACGAGGCTCCTGCCTAGGGCTCGCAACCCTAGTATCGGTCATGGAGTGGCCTACACAGCGGAGCTGATCGGTACCTGCCAGCTACAGGCTGGATTGTGGTTGAAGGCCTCCATGACGGAGCACCCAGTGGGACTGTGATTTGGCTGGCCTGTGGCCAGGGTAGATTCGCCAATAGAATCATAGAGGATTCATCGTGGGCCACGGAAGAAGGAACCAGGGCTACCCAAAGTGTGTACTGTGGAGCATTGTCTTCGGAGGAAGACAACCCTGTACATTATAGTGTAGTTATAACCCCCGCGTGTAACTGATATTTATTTATTCGTGGTGATGGAGAATAT
>NC_091155.1:31501306-31548806 GCF_040958095.1 Procambarus clarkii | reverse complement strand
CAAGGCATTATAAACAAGGGGGAGCATGGTCAACACAAGGCATTATAAACAAGGGGGCATAGTCAACACAAGGCATTATAAACAAGCGGACCATGGTCAACACAAGGCATTATAAACAAGGGGAGCATGGTCAACATAAGGCATTATAAACAAGGGGAGCATGGTCAACACAAGGCATTATAAACAAGGGGAGCATAGTCAACATAAGGCATTATAAACAAGGGGACATGGTCAACACAAGGCATTATAAACAAGGGGAGCATAGTCAACATAAGGCATTATAAACAAGGGGAGCATGGTCAACACAAGGCATTATAAACAAGGGGAGCATAGTCAACATAAGGCATTATAAACAAGGGGGAGCATGGTCAACACAAGGCATTATAAACAAGTGGAGCATGGTCAACATAAGGCATTATAAACAAGGGGAGCATGGTCAACATAAGGCATTATAAACAAGGGGAGCATGGTCAACACAAGGCATTATAAACAAGGGGGCATGGTCAACATAAGGCATTATAAACAAGGGAAGCATGGTCAACATAAGGCATTATAAACAAGGGGAGCATGGTCAACACAAGGCATTATAAACAAGGGAGGCATGGTCAACATAAGGCATTATAAACAAGGGGAGCATGGTCAACATAAGGCATTATAAACAAGGGGAGCATGGTCAACATAAGGCATTATAAACAAGGGGAGCATGGTCAACACAAGGCATTATAAACAAGGGGGAGCATGGTCAACACAAGGCATTATAAACAAGGGGAGCATGGTCAACATAAGGCATTATAAACAAGGGGAGTATGGTCACCACAAGGCATTATAAACAAGGGGGGCATGGTCAACATAAGGCATTATAAACAAGGGGAGCATGGTCAACATAAGGCATTATAAACAAGGGGAGCATGGTCAACATAAGGCATTATAAACAAGGGGAGCATGGTCAACATAAGGCATTATAAACAAGGGGAGCATGGTCAACACAAGGCATTATAAACAAGGGGAGCATGGTCAACATAAGGCATTATAAACAAGGGGGTATGGTCAACACGAGGCATTATAAACAAGGGGAGCATGGTCAACATAAGGCATTATAAACAAGGGGGAGCATGGTCAACACAAGGCATTATAAACAAGGGGAGCATGGTCAACATAAGGCATTATAAACAAGGGGAGCATGGTCAACACAAGGCATTATAAACAAGGGGAGCATGGTCAACACAAGGCATTATAAACAAGGGGAGCATGGTCAACACAAGGCATTATAAACAAGGGGAGCATGGTCAACACAAGGCATTATAAACAAGGGGAGCATGGTCAACACAAGGCATTATAAACAAGGGGAGCATGGTCAACACAAGGCATTATAAACAAGGGGAGCGTGGTCAACACAAGGCATTATAAACAAGGGGAGCATGGTCAACATAAGGCATTATAAACAAGGGGAGCATGGTCAACACAAGGCATTATAAACAAGGGGAGCATGGTCAACACAAGGCATTATAAACAAGGGGGGCATGGTCAACACAAGGCATTATAAACAAGGGGAGCATGGTCAACATACGGCATTATAAACAAGGGGAGCATGGTCAACACAAGGCATTATAAACAAGGGGGAGCATGGTCAACACAAGGCATTATAAACAAGGGGAGCATGGTCAACACAAGGCATTATAAACAAGGGGAGCATGGTCAACACAAGGCATTATAAACAAGGGGAGCATGGTCAACACAAGGCATTATAAACAAGGGGGAGCATGGTCAACACAAGGCATTATAAACAAGGGGGAGCATGGTCAACACAAGGCATTATAAACAAGGGGAGCATGGTCAACATACGGCATTATAAACAAGGGGAGCATGGTCAACACAAGGCATTATAAACAAGGGGGAGCATGGTCAACACAAGGCATTATAAACAAGGGGAGCATGGTCAACACAAGGCATTATAAACAAGGGGGAGCATGATCAATCAAGGGGGCAAGGCTGACAACTAGGGGCGCTGATGAGTAATAATGGGGTCATCAGGGTGTTAGGAAAGATTGTGTCTCGTGAACAGTTAGTGAGAGATACAGGTACCAGACTCTATTCAAATATAATTTTATATGTGATACTATAAAGGAAAATCTTTGTAGCAAATATAATTCAAGTAGGAGTCCAAGAGCTGCATCTCACTTTCTTGGACACACAAATATGGGTCAAGTGGTGGGAGCGTTGGACTAAGTAGCTTGGAGGCCTCCCCCCCCCCCGGGGCGCTGGTGTTGGGGTGTGTATTCACCTGGTTGTGCTTGCGGGGTTGAGCTCTGGCTCTTTCGGCCCGCCTCTTAACTGTCAATCAATTAACTGGTACTAACTACTAACATTTTTTTTTCACACACTCACAAACATGGGGGACCTAAATCATGGAGAGGTAAATTGGGAATCAAGGAATCCCCATGGCAGGAAAAAAACGTGGAAAGAAAAGTTAGTAGATGTTATAGGCAGGAATTTCCTAACACAACATGTAAAGGAAGACACAAGGGAAAGAGGAGGGAAAACACCGAGCCAATTAGACTTGATTTCCACCCAGAACGTAGAAGACATCGAGAATTTGGAAAATGAAATACCTCTAGGGGCCGGCGACCATTGTGTCCTAGTCTTTGACTACATGATGGAACTTAAACTTATGACCATGAGACAAGAGATCTGGGAAAGGAGAGTTGACTACAGGAAAGGGGACTACAGGAGGATAAGGGACTACCTGGGAGAAGTGCAGTGGGAGGAAGAAATTAGAGGAAAAACAGTCCAAGATATGATGGACCTAATCATACGAATTTTTTGTTTTTATTTTCTACCACAGACGTGACCACACATTTACAATGCTAACCACCATATATACATTTTCTTCTGACCTCCATGGACAGGGTGAGAGATCTGTTAAACATATAGTACAGGGATTTATTGAACAATCAATCACAGAAGGTGATTGTAGGGCTTTTAAAATGCTAATCTAACCTACAGACATAAAAACATTGATACACAGAGTTAGGTCTGCCCTACATAAAGTGGTCGATGTGTTCTGTACATAGTGTCATTAATGTGCATTTTCAAAGGTGAAATGTAATTCTGATCAGCTTCCAAATATACTTTATACACATGCATACATACACATATGCGCACATACATATATATATGTATATACATATATACATACATACATTTATGGCTCTCCTACTCTGAGAGGGTAAGATAGCTGATAAACTAGTGTGTTATTAAGCACTTAATCACTGAAGATGATTAAGGTCCTTTTACAAGCTCAGGTTATATAGTTACATCACATTGTATAATTGATACATTACATGGTCAATCTAGGGTACAAGTCCAATATATCATCAAGTGTTCCAGTACTCATACAGTAGTTACAGAGTTCAGCATACCTCAGCCCAGGAGGGCGAAAGTCAGTCAATATAGGAGATTCTACAATATAATGTTCAAGTGAGTGCATGTTTTCTCTTTCACAAAGTTGACACATTGTGTACTCGACATTTGGGTTTTGAGAAAGCTGCCAGATACGTCTATATCCCAGGCGTATTCTGGCCACTATAACATCACATTGCCCAGTTCTTGCTCTATTAGTCCCATATGTGAATGTCTCCTCACGATATGCCAGGAGGCCGAAGAGAAATTTATACAACAGTAAAGGGAAAAAAAGTAAGAGGGAATATAATAACCCATGGTTTAATAGACAGTGTCAGGAAGCAAAAATGAGAAGCAGGAGGGAGTGGAAAAAGTACAGAAGACAAAGGGCAGAGGATAACAGGATTAGATGCACCAGAGCTAGGAACGATTACATTAACATAAGACGAACATCGGAAAGAAATTATGAGAAAGGTATTGCGATCAAAGCGAAAAAAGCAACCTAAATTACTACAGTCATATAAGAAGGAAGATGTCGGTAAATGACCAAGTGACAAGACTGAGGAAAACAGAAGGGGCATATACAGAAAGTGACAAGGCACTGAATGCCAGTTTCCATGGAGTGTTCACAACCGAGCCTGAGCAGCTCCCATTGTTGGAAGGGGTTACCCTAGATGAAAGAATATCAGATATAGAGGTGACAGCAGAGGAGGTAATGAAACAGTTGACAACACTGGATGCATCTAAAGCGGTTGGACCAGACAAAGTATCACTGTGGATACTAAAAGAGGCAGCGCATGCCCTCAGCGTGCCTCTGGCAATGATCTTTAATGAGTCACTTATGTTGGGAGAATTGCCCAGTTGTTGGAAGAAGGCAAATGTCGTACCGATTTTTAAGAAAGGCGATAGGGAGGAGGCACTTAACTATAGACCCGTATCACAGACAAGCATCCCCTGCAAAATACTTGAAAGAATAATTAAGACTGGTTGCACACCTGGAGAACATTAGGTTTGTAAACGAACATCAACATTTCTTCTGGAAAAGGAAATCTTTCCAAACAAACCTTTGGAATTCTATGATAAAATAACGAGGATAAGGCAGGACAGAGAAGGTTGGGCAGACTGCATATTTCTGGACTGCCAAAAGGCCTATGATACAGTACCGCACATGAGACTGCTATTTAAACTTGAGAGGCAGGCGGGGGTGCGAGGAAAGGTCCTAGCATGGGTAAGGAACTACCTAACAGGAAGGAGCCAGAGATTTATGGTCAGCGGCGAGAAGTTGAACTGGCGAACAGTAACGACTTGAGTATCTCAAGGATCGGTGCTGGGACCAATTCTGCTTCTAATATACGTTAACGACATGTTTACAGGAGTAGAATCCTACATGTCATTGTTGACGAATGACGCAAAGTTGATAAGAGTTGTGACAGATGAGGATTGTAGGATCCTATAAGAGGACTTGAACAGGTTGACGAGATGGTCAGAGAAATGGCTACTGGAGTTCAACACGAGCAAATGTAAAGTTATGGAAATGGGATCAGGTGACAGGAGACCAAAGGGACAGTACACGATGAAGGGAAACTGCCTACCTGTGACGACGCGAGAAAGAGACCTGGGGGTGGACGTAACACCTAATCTAATACCTGAATCACATATAAATAGGACAGCAGCGTACTCTATACTGGCAAAAGTTAGAACATCATTCAGAAACCTAAGTAAGGAGGCATTTAGGGCGCTTTACACTACCTACGTGAGACCAGTCTTAGAGTATGCCGCCCCATCATGGAGTCCCCACCTGAAGAAACACATAAGGAAACTGTTAAAGGTTCAGAAGTTTGCAACAAGACTCGTCCCAGCGTTACGAGGGAAGGGGTATGAAGAGCGCCAGAAGGAACTGAGCCTTACGACACTAGAAAAAGGGAGAGGAACGTAATATGATAGGAATATGATATGGAACATGGATATGGATATGGATATGGAATATGATAGGAACGTATAAAATACTCAGGGGGATTGACAGAGTGGAAATAGATGAAATGTTCACACGGAATACTAACGGAACGAGGGGACATGGGTGGAAACTGGAAACTCAGATGAGTCACAGAGATGTTAGGAAGTTTCCTTCCAGAGTAGTGGAAAAATGGAATGTACTTGAGCAGGTTGTGGAAGCAAATTCTGTTCATAATTTTAAAATTAGGTATGATAGGGAAATAGGACCGGAGTCATTGCTGTAAACAACCGATGGCTCGAAAGGTGGGATCCAAGTGTCAATGCTCGATCCTGCAGACACAAATAGGTGAGAACACACACCTCCAGGAAGCAGCCCGTAACATGTGTCTAACTCCCAGATACCTATTTACTATTAGGAAACAGAGGGCATCAGGGTGGAAGAAACTGCCCATTTTGTTTCTGCCATCACCGGGGATCGAACCCGGACTCTAAGATTACGTGTACAGAGCGCTGTCCACTCACCTATCAGGCCCCGTAGGTGTGGGTATGTGAGTGTGTGTGGGAGGACACACCCATGGTCACTGTTGTCCTCCCCCCCCCCCACACCCACCCACACAGACACACACGCACATCAGGGGTCATGATGCTACTGCTGTACTGTGATTCTCTCTCTCTTCTTCTCTCTCTTCTCTCTCTTCTTCTCTCTCTTCTTCTCTCTTCTTCTCTCTCTTCTTCTTCTCTTTCTCTTTCTCTCTCTTCTCTCTCTTCTCTCTCTCTCTCTCTCCTCTCTTCTCTCTTCTCTCTCTCCTCTCTCTCTCTCCTCTCTCCTCCCTCTCTCTCCTCTCTCCTCCCTCTCTCTCCTCTCTCCTCCCTCTCTCTCCTCTCTCTCACACAACCCACGCGCCTGTCAGCCAGAACTGGATATTCACCCACTACCCTTAATTTAAGTTTATGGCATAACTCCATTAGCGTTTTGGGTATACAGTGAAAAGCCATAATCCGGCCAGTGTGGTTCTCATGGGCCTTTATATGTAAAGATTTTTGTTGGGGACAGAGAGGGTTGGTGGCCAGTGCTGGCGGGCGGAGAGTTGAACAAAATCATTTCATAAATCAATAACTATTAAGGTGGAGGTGGTGGCGTTACTTTAGTAATATATGCTTTAATCGGCGTCTGGAGATCAAGCTGAGACAATGGGCTGTACGCCTTACCGGGCGGGGAGGGTTGCAGCCTCCAGCCTCCGGTACACCTTCCACTCTGCCTGACTTCCATATCTCTGCGTCCAGGTGTGTGTGGCCACGTCTCGGATATGTCAGGTGTGTGGAGGCTTGGAGATGGGAGGAAGGGAGGTGATAGGGAGAAGCACGAGGGAGGAGGAGACTGTGGGTGTAGGAGGAGAGGTAATGGATGTATTCTCTGATGTTGGATAGTGAGAGAAACGTTAAAGTTTACTGCAACTGTGTGTTGGCAACACTCCCTGCGCCTAATGCATGCTCTGGGCCCGTGCCAAGTCCGCCCTACCTCCCTCCTCCCCCCCTCCTCTCTCCCTCTCTCTCTTCCTCTCTCTCCGTCTCTCATACACAAAACACACAAATGTGTGGCAGTAGAGAGAGAAGCTTTCAACATAGTCAGCATTTACTTTTTCACATTTTTAAACTAGAAATAATGCCATAACAAAATGTGTGGAGAGTGTGTGATAAGAACACAGTGTTCTCTACACGTGAACGTATCGAGAGGCGACACACACACACACACACACACACACACACACACACACACACACACACACACACACACACACACACACACACACACACACACACACACACACACAGATCTTTATATATCTTTACATATAAAGGTACATGAGAACCATAAAAGGTTGATGCATAAGCTGGAGAAACAGGCAGGAGTAACTGGTAGGGCGCTGCAGTGGATAAGGGAGTACCTAAACAATAGGAAGCAGAGAGTTACAGTGAGGGGTGAGACCTCAGACTGGCGTGAAGTCACCAGTGGAGTCCCACAGGGCTCTGTACTTGGACCTATCCTGTTTCTGATATACGTAAATGATCTCCCAGAGGGTATAGACTCATTCCTCTCAATGTTTGCTGACGACGCCAAAATTATGAGAAGGATTAAGACAGAGGAGGACAGCTTGAGGCTTCAAGAAGGCCTGGACAAGCTGCAGGAATGGTCGAACAAATGGCTGTTAGAGTTTAATCCAAGCAAATGTAATGTAATGAAGATAGGGGTAGGAAGCAGGAGACGAGATACAAGGTATCACTTGGGAGATAAAATACTTCAAGAGTTCGAGAGAGAGAAAGACCTGGGGGTTGATATCACGCCAGACCTGTCCCCTGAAGCTCATATCAAGAGGATAACAGCAGCAGCATATGCCAGGTTGGCTAACATAAGAACGGCCTTTAGAAACTTGTGTAAGGAATCTTTCAGAACATTATATACCACATATGTCAGACCAATCCTGGAGTATGCGGCACCAGCATGGAGTCCATATCTAGTCAAGCATAAGACTAAAATGGAAAAGGTTCAAAGGTTTGCCACCAGACTAGTACCCAAGCTGAGAGGTATGAGCTACGAGGAGAGACTACGGGAATTAAACCTCACTTCGTTGGAAGACAGAAGAGTTAGGGGGGACATGATCACCACATTCAAGATCCTCAAGGGAATCGACAGGGTTGATAAAGACAGGCTGTTTAACACAAGGGGCACACGCACTAGGGGACACAGGTGAAAACTGAGTGCCCAAATGAGCCACAGAGATATTAGAAAGAACTTTTTTAGTGTCAGAGTGGTTGACAAATGGAATGCATTAGGAAGTGATGTGGTGGAGGCTGACTCCATACACAGTTTCAAGTGTAGATATGATAGAACCCAATAGGCTCAGGAACCTGTACACCTGTTGATTGACAGTTGAGAGGCGGGACCAAAGAGCCAGAGCTCAACCCCCGCAAGCACAACTAGGTGAGTACAGACACAGACACAGACACACACACAGACACACACACAGGCACACACACACACACACACACACACACACACACACACACACACACACACACACACACACACACACACACACACACACACACACACACACACACACACGCACGCACGCCAGTATTCAACTAACAACTCCCAGAAGCAAATCGCGTGTTCCCTTCAGGTGCTCCTTAACAACCCACCAGACGAACAGTCAGTCGCCCAGCTGTTGGCTGGACACTAACAATTGTCGCGTTAATATTTAAGAAAGGTGACAGACAGTAATATACCTTAAACTATCGTACTATTAGTGCGCCAGCAATGCTATGGAAAAATATCGCAAACGAGTATTTGATCATTAAACTGTCAACAGAACTACAACCTTGGAAATTGAACAAGAGTTAACTATCCAACAAAGCTGTTAGAATTCTTGATTTACACTTCCAAAAAAATAGCACCTCCCCAAAACCCTTATCGATGTTATGTTCCTGAATCTATAGAATTCTTTGACACACTACGCTACAAAACACTGGTGGGTCCCTAAAGATATGATACACACTTCAGGTCTTGATAAATATGCCGAAACGCTGCGCGTACTAGTGGCTTTACAAGATTGTAAATACTATGCTATGCATTCTCTCTAACCCAATGTACCTTCTTGTATATAAATAAATCAAAGTCTTCAAGGAAAGGAAAAGAGTGATACTGCAGAAGATGCTTCAGCTAGAAGATGGTAACTGCGGTGCCTCAGGGATCACTTCTTGGCCTCACAGCGTATTAATCATTTGGATTAATAATCAGGAAACAATATTTTTCTAACAAATTAAAATTCCCTTAAAAACAATTCGAAAATGCATTGGTTTAGGCGGATTGTCTTTGTATTAGTAAGGACCTGTGCAGTAGTTTTGACAGGGACCCGAACGGTATTGACAGGGACCCGAACGGTATTGACAGGGACCCGAACGGTATTGACAGGGACCCGAACGGTATTGACAGGGACCCGAAGCGACTTACAAAGTGGAACACTGAAGATGAATTTAATGTAAAGAAAAATTATATCACTTTGGCAATAATAGTGTTATAGTTGAACAGAAGGTCAACAGTGACAATGTCCAGTAACAACAACAAGGTCAACAGTGACAATGTCCAGTAACAACAACAAGGTCAACAGTGACAATGTCCAGTAACAACAACAAGGTCAACAGTGACAATGTCCAACAACAAGAAGGTCAACAGTGATAATGTCCAGTAACAACAACAAGGTCAACAGTGACAATGTCTAGTAACAACAACAAGGTCAACAGTGACAATGTCCAGTAACAACAACAAGGTCAACAGTGACAATGTCCAACAACAACAACAAGGTCAACAGTGATAATGTCCAGTAACAACAACAAGGTCAACAGTGACAATGTCCAACAACAACAACAAGGTCAACAGTGACAATGTCCAGTAACAAGAAGGTCAACAGTGATAATGTCCAGTAACAACAACAAGGTCAACAGTGACAATGTCCAACAACAACAACAAGGTCAACAGTGACAATGTCCAGTAACAAGGTCAACAGTGACAATGTCCAACAACAAGAAGGTCAACAGTGATAATGTCCAGTAACAACAACAAGGTCAACAGTGACAATGTCCAACAACAAGAAGGTCAACAGTGATAATGTCCAGTAACAACAACAAGGTCAACAGTGACAATGTCCAACAACAACAACAAGGTCAACAGTGACAATGTCCAACAACAAGAAGGTCAACAGTGATAATGTCCAGTAACAACAACAAGGTCAACAGTGACAATGTCCAACAACAACAACAAGGTCAACAGTGACAATGTCCAAGAACAACAAGGTCAACAGTGACAATGTCCAACAACAACAACAAGGTCAACAGTGACAATGTCCAACAACAACAACAAGGTCAACAGTGACAATGTCCAACAACAACAACAAGGTCAACAGTGACAATGTCCAACAACAACAACAAGGTCAACAGTGACAATGTCCAACAACAACAACAAGGTCAACAGTGACAATGTCCAACAACAACAACAAGGTCAACAGTGACAATGTCCAACAACAACAACAAGGTCAACAGTGACAATGTCCAACAACAACAACAAGGTCAACAGTGACAATGTCCAACAACAACAACAAGGTCAACAGTGACAATGTCCAACAACAACAACAAGGTCAACAGTGACAATGTCCAACAACAACAACAAGGTCAACAGTGACAATGTCCAACAACAACAACAAGGTCAACAGTGACAATGACCAACAACAACAACAAGGTCAACAGTGACAATGTCCAACAACAACAACAAGGTCAACAGTGACAATGTCCAACAACAACAACAAGGTCAACAGTGACAATGACCAACAACAACAACAACAAGGTCAACAGTGACAATGACCAACAACAACAACAACAAGGTCAACAGTGACAATGACCAACAACAACAACAACAAGGTCAACAGTGACAATGACCAACAACAACAACAAGGTCAACAGTGACAATGTCCAACAACAACAACAAGGTCAACAGTGACAATGTCCAACAACAACAACAAGGTCAACAGTGACAATGTCCAACAACAACAACAAGGTCAACAGTGACAATGTCCAACAACAACAGCAAGGTCAACAGTGACAATGTCCAACAACAACAAGGTCAACAGTGACAATGTCCAACAACAACAACAAGGTCAACAGTGACAATGTCCAACAACAACAACAAGGTCAACAGTGACAATGTCCAACAACAACAACAAGGTCAACAGTGACAATGTCCAACAACAACAACAAGGTCAACAGTGACAATGTCCAACAACAACAACAAGGTCAACAGTGACAATGTCCAACAACAACAACAAGGTCAACAGTGACAATGTCCAACAACAAAATAAAACGAAGTGGAAAAATAATCCTTATGCATGGGTACAGTAAGGTTGTTTACCTGACAAAATGACAGCTTCGTTCGTAGGATTTTGGCCAATCATTCGCGTTTACTTCCTGAGGAACATTAACCGAAGACGTGTTTGATACGTACTAATGTCTCCCATTAACTTGGACTGGTCGGTATAGCGACTGCCTCGCTTTTTGTAGATAGGCGTTCGATCCCCCGATGATTCAAAGCGTTGGGTATAGTTCCTTCACTCCGTCCTCGTATCCTAGCTCCATCCTGCCTCCTGTAGCCATGCCATGTACTGTATAGTCACGGAGGCTTTACTTGCGCTTACACTTACACATAGTCACTTGCACTTCGCACTTTCCTCTCTTAACAGTAAAGTACTTGTAACATCAGACACTCGAGACTGCAAGTTGCTAATTGTTTCATTCTTTAACTATGGTTTTGGAGGTTGTTGAAGTACTCATTGGTCCCGTGTGATTGATTGATTACTAGGCCTAGTTAGGTTAGGTTACAGCGGCTGGGGAACCACACTAGTGCGAGGCTGGGGGGGGGGGGATTGTCACTCTGACTTGTAGTGTGTTGGGGATGGTATGTGGGGGTGAGGTGGAGGCTGGACGGTCCCACCACTCAAGACGGTCCACCACCACCGCCGCCACTCAAGACGGTCCACCGCCGCCACTCAAGACGGTCCATCACCGCCACTCAAGACGGTCCACCACCGCCGCCACTCAAGACGGTCCATCACCACCACTCAAGACGGTCCACCGCCACCACCACTCAAGACGGTCCATCACCACCACTCAAGACGGTCCACCACCGCCGCCACTCAAGACGGTCCATCACCACCACTCAAGACGGTCCATCACCACCACTCAAGACGGTCCACCGCCGCCACTCAAGACGGTCCACCGCCGCCACTCAAGACGGTCCACCGCCGCCACTCAAGACGGTCCACCACCACCACCAATCAAGACGGTCCACCGCCACCACCACTCAAGACGGTCCACCACCACCACCACTCAAGACGGTCCACCGCCGCCACTCAAGACGGTCCACCACCATCACCACTCAAGACGGTCCACCACCACCACCACTCAAGACGGTCCACCGCCACCACTCAAGACGGTCCACCGCCACCGCCGCCACTCAAGACGGTCCACCGCCACCACTCAAGACGGTCCACCGCCACCACTCAAGACGGTCCACCGCCACCGCCGCCACTCAAGACGGTCCACCGCCACCACTCAAGACGGTCCACCGCCACCACTCAAGACGGTCCACCGCCACCGCCGCCACTCAAGACGGTCCACCGCCACCACTCAAGACGGTCCACCGCCACCACTCAAGACGGTCCACCGCCACCGCCGCCACTCAAGACGGTCCACCGCCACCACTCAAGACGGTCCACCGCCACCACTCAAGACGGTCCACCGCCACCGCCGCCACTCAAGACGGTCCACCGCCACCGCCGCCACTCAAGACGGTCCACCGCCGCCACTCAAGACGGTCCACCGCCACCACTCAAGACGGTCCACCACCGCCACTCAAGACGGTCCACCGCCGCCACTCAAGACGGTCCACCGCCGCCACTCAAGACGGTCCACCACACAATAGCCCCAATCTGTTCGCTCCATTTACCCACACGCGCCTATCAGATCATACGCCCACGCCTTATCAGATATTACGCCCATCAGTCGATTACGTCAAGAGGAATGTGTCTATTATTGATCTTGAGCGTCTTAGCCCGCCATCTTGGAGAGGATCAGGACCCGGAGCGTTTGGGCTAACCGCAAGTGACATGGTGGCTGGTCGACCGCCTTGTTGGGCCTGAAGGTTCTGATTGGCGCTGATTGGCCTGATGGATCTGTATATATGGGATATATTCATATTAAATGTGGTTTTATATTTTAATGTGCTTGGAAGGTCGTGTTCCTCTTAGAGTGTGCTGACCTCTAGCAATTTATTTTATTATACAGTACTGTATATATGTATGCGAGGAGAAACATCAGTGTATATACAGTATTGTATATATGTTTGTGAAGACAAAGTGGCTTACCTACCTTATGTCTACCTTGTGTTGGTTCCGGAATCATTGCCCCCGCGGCCCAGTCTCTGACAAGATTGTTAAATTCCACTGCTGGTAGTGTAATATGAGTCACAGTTCGGTTGATCAGGCATTCTTCATAGGTGTTCATCAAGTTCTCTTTTGAACACCGTGAGAAGTCGGCCAGTTATGCCCTTTATGTGTAGAGGGCGTCTTGAAAAGTCTTGGACTTTTAATGTTGATAAAGTTGTCAGAGTACCTATTTCCCCTATGATTTTCAACGGGGCTACTTTGCACTTCCTGCCATGTCTCCTGGTCTCTTGGCAGATTTGCAACCATTATTTCTAATATTTTCCAAGTTTAAACTATTATATATCATTCTGGCGCTCTAGAGAATACAGATTGATAAATGTTCAGTGTTCCCACTAATTTAGGTGATTTATTAAATGGATTCGGGCAGTACAAGATCGCTGGACGCTCTCTAAGTCAGCAACTTCTCCCGTTGTGAGTGGAGATATTAGAGTGGGACAATATTTCACTGAAGAGAGCACTAGTGCCTTTAAAATTATCATCACGTCGGGCTTACCATAGCCCGTGCTACTTGAAACTTTTTGTTCCAGGTAGCGCACCTTAAACATCATCATCATCATCATCATCATCATCATCATCACTGATATGGCAGCTCTTGTTTGAAAGGTTTTTGTTTTCCAGCCTGTCATTATTCTTACAGTTGTGACAGCTGCTTTAGTATTATCCTCTGTAAAAGTAAGGTCTTCCGACAATGATTACTTACAAATGTTTTATATTGCCCCATTGGAAGAACTGAGTTACATCAGCCTTCAGGTTCTCTGTGTCTTATATGTTGTGTGCTCTCGTGAATATCTTAGTGTCGTCTACAAAGGATGATAAGGTACAAGTTTGTGTTCTTATCTGGGTCTGACGTGAGGCTGAGGGAGCACCGGAAGACGCACCACCACAAGACTGAGTAAGTACTTGCTTAGTCCCTGGGGGACTGAGCAAGTACTTGCTTAGTCCCTGGGGGACTGAGCAAGTACTCACCTAGGTGTGCTTGCAGGGGTTGAGCTTTGTCTCTTTCGTCTCGCCTCTCGACCGTCAATCAACTGGTGAACAGATACCTGAGTTTCTCAAGCTCTATCATATCTACACTTGAAACTGTGTATTGAGTCAGCCTCCACCACATCACTGCCTAATGCATTCCATTTACTAACTACTCTGACACAGAAAAAATTCTTTCTAACGTCTCTGTGGCTCATTTGCATACTCAGTTTCCACCTGTGTCCCCTTGTTCGTATACCGCCCGTGTTAAATAATTCATCCTTGTCTCAATTTTTCTTTATTATGCACCCCATACCCATCCCGAGGGCAGTGGTGTAAAGGGTTACAGAGGCACATAATCGGTTCAGGAACTGAACCCTCTAGTTCGTTTAGCTAAGCAAATAACAATCTTTTGACGCTAGATACACAATTATTAATGATTTATATACATGTGTGTGTGTGTGTACACACACACACACACACACTATATATATATATATATATATATATATATATATATATATATATATATATATATATATATATATATATATGACAATGTCAGACCACGGAGGAAAAATGAAACAGGAATTTCCTTAAGTACTTTCGTATATTAATACATCTTCAGAAGGAGTCACATTTTTAATCACGTGTTTATTTTCGTGATATACACACACACACACACATATATATATATATATATATATATATATATATATATATATATATATATATATATATATATATATATATATATATATATATATATAATGTTCTTTAATCTTACCTTTTCGGTCATATTCATCATTCTAACATGAATTTTCTCAATATTTCTTATGTTTTCTTCACTGTCGGTGGTAATGGAAATATCAATTCTCCAGAATTCATTTTTATTAATGGTCTGACGCCTAGAATCGTATCGTAAGGACTTCTTACATTCGCAAAAACGTTTGCACTTAACACTGCACTTATGATACACTTGATACACTGTGTATGAAACATTTGACCTAAATCTTGCTTTTTATTTGTTTTGGGTGATGTGGCACAAAGGTTTTGGGTGAAGTGGGTACATGAGAATGGAAGTAACTGCAGAGGGCCTATTTGGCCCATACGGTGCCTTGAAGTGGGTAGAATATAGTTGTGCATTAATTGGCTGTTGATTGCTGGTGTTGACTTTTTGATGTGTAGTGCCTTGCTGATGTCGAGCCGCCTGCTATCACTGTACCTATCGATGATTTCTGTGTTTAAGATTTCTCTGGTGATGGTCTGGTAGTGAGAAGAGATTATATGTTCTTTGATGGAGCTCTGTTGTTTGTGCATTGTTAATTAAACGCCTGGAAAGAGACGTTGTTGTCCTGCCTATATACTGAGTTGGGGCTTTCAGTCCCAATGCCCAAGTGGGCATTTAAAGGCATAAACGACGTTGGTTTCCTGCAAAGTGTTCTGCTTGGTGTCTGGGAGATTTTCATGAGTAGATTGGCCGTTTTTTTTTATAATAAATTATCAATTGTCTTTTCTGATTTTATCTGTAGGGATAACGTTCCTATCAACAATATCTTTCAGGACCCTTTCCTCCGTTTTATGAGCCGTCGAAAAGAAGTACCTGTAAAATAGTCTAATAGGGGGTACAAGTGTTGGTTGACTCTATATATAAATATATATATATATATATATATATATATATATATATATATATATATATATATATATATATATATATATATATATATATATATATATATATATATGTCGTACCTAGTAGCCAGAACGCACTTCTCAGCCTACTATGCAAGGCCCGATTTGCCTAATAAGCCAAGTTTTCCTGAATTAATATATTTTCTCTAATTTTTTTCTTATGAAATAATAAAGCTACCCATTTCATAATGTATGAGGTAAAAAAAAATTTATTGGAGTTAAAATTAACTTACATATATGACCGAACCTAACCAACCCTACCTAACCTAACCTAACCTATCTTTATAGGTTAGGTTAGGTTAGGTAACCGAAAAAGTTAGGTTAGGTTAGGTTAGGTAGGTTAGGTAGTCGAAAAACAATTAATTCATAAAAACTTGGCTTATTAGGCAAATCGGGCCTTGCATTGTAGGCTGAGAAGTGCGTTATGGCTACTAGGTACGACATATATATATATATATATATATATATATATATATATATATATATATATATATATATATATATATATATATATATATATATATATATGTATATATATATATATATATATATATATATATGTATATATATATATATATATATATATATATATGTATATATATATATATATATATATATATATATATATATATATATGTATATATATATATATATGTCGTACCTAATAGCCAGAACGCACTTCTCAGCCTACTATTCAAGGCCCGATTTGCCTAATAAGCCAAGTTTTCATGAATTAATGTTTTTTCGTCTACCTAACCTACCTAACCTAACCTAACCTAGCTTTTTTTGGCTACCTAACCTAACCTTACCTATAAATATAGGTTAGGTTAGGTTAGGTAGGGTTGGTTAGGTTCGGTCATATATCTACGTTAATTTTAACTCCAATAAAAAAAAACTGACCTCATACATAGAGAAAAGGGTTGCTTTATCATTTCATAAGAAAAAAATTAGAGAAAATATATTAATTCAGGAAAACTTGGCTTAATAGGCAAATCGGGCCTTGAATAGTAGGCTGAGAAGTGAGTTCTGGCTACTAGGTACGACATATATATATATATATATATATATATATATATATATATATATATATATATATATATATATATATATATATATATATGCAACAATGATCACAAAAACACTGATCCAAGTATGCCGAATAACCACATGTGAAAAATAGAAAATACTTAATGCGTTTTCGGCTAATTCGCCTTCATCAGAGCAAAGTAGAATGAAGATAAGAAAACATTGCTGATCAGACCTTTATATCAGCCTGGGCAGATCACCTGACCACCAAAAATAAGTGGAGGAATGGAATTATAAGAAAGAAGGTAACTGCAGAAGGCCTATTGGCCCATACGAGGCAGCTCCTATTAATATATCCAAGTGCCATACGTGTTAAATGATTGCTATATTGTTTTGACGTGCTATATTGAGGCTTAAATAGGGATCCAACTTGTACATACCGGGGCTCACATTAAGGCTGTTGTTACAATGTTTGATCAGAGCAGACTCGATCACGTTTCGTTCAACAAAATCCTTACTTTTAACAATACATTTTGTCCCTGTGAAGAATGATTACATAAACTGGAATGTAAATACAATGCACTGGATTGCTGGGCTGTACGAATAGCATATGAATGTTGTTTTAAACGCGAGGAAAGAGATTTACCAGTCTGGCCGATGTAAACACATGCACACTCATTACAAGGGATGGAATACACACAACCTGCTACAGACGAGGGCGAGTTCTTAATTAACATGGACTTAACTGTATTATCATTTTTAACACTGGGTTAATATTAAGGTTCTTCAGGGTTGGGGCAAGATTTACTAGACCCTCAGAATATGGTAATACCAACGAATTTTTCAGTTCTGGTTTAGACTTAGTAGTCTGTTTGTAGAAAGTCGTTTTTGCTTGACCAAACGCAAGATCCAAGATAGATTTTGGGTATTTTAACTTCTTCCCAATTTCAAATATATTTGCTATTTCTTCATCGAAAAATTCCGGACTGCAAACTCTCAGGGCTCTGAGAAACATACCAGAAAAAACTGTCCGCTTGACCTGAACATGATGATTTGAATAGAAATGTACATACGAGCACACATTGGTAGGTTTCCTATACACATTGAATTTGAAACTCCTACCAATTCTGTGAATCATGATGTCTAAAAAAGGCAGAACACCATTCACTTCGTTCTCAATTGTGAATTTAATTGACGGAACCAGCGAATTAATTTGATTGAGAAAATCAGTTTCGTCATAATTAACCGGCCACAGGCACAAAATATCGTCAACGTACCTGTACCAAAGCAAATTTGAGGGTAAAATCCTGGGAAGGATATTTGTTTCGAAACATTCCATGTACAGATTGCTCAAAACAGGGGAGAGGGGATTACCTATCGCCATGCCAAATGTTTGTTTATAAAATGAATCATTAAAGCTGAAATAATTATCTTTAATGCACAATTTTATAAGTTCAATAATGGTGTTAGTAGGCAAAGTTAAATTATACCTTGGGAGTAGATCCCGTAAGTTTGACAACAGATCATAAACAGGAACCCTAGTGAACAGAGCAGTCACATCAAAACTCACAAGTTTAAAATCATAATTTAATTTCAAACTAGACAACTTGTTAACCAAGTCCAAGTTGTTTGTTACGTGTGAGTTGGAAATGGAACCTACTACTGGAGACAAGACTTGGACAAGCCATTTGGAAAGTCTATATGCCACAGATCCAACAGAACTAATAATAGGTCTTGCAGGATTATTCGGTTTGTGTGTTTTAATAAGCCCATATAGATATGGGAGAGAAGGGGAACGACTTAAAAACTTAGGAATCAACTCCTTATCGTTCTTGAGCGCGGTTTTAAGAGTTTTGTTGAAATGAGCAATAAGTCTTTCAATAGGGTCACTATTAACAGGTAAGTAAGTGTCTCTGTCCTCTAATAAGTGGTTCATTTTTTTGGACGTAGTCTTCTTTGTCCATGATGACAACAGCATTGGACTTATCAGCTTTAGTGATATGTAGAGAGTTATCTTTTTTGAGGGTATTGAACGCTCGCATAAACCTCTCTGGACAATTAGGCACAGTACCCTTAAGTAAAGAACCGTACACCATTCCCTTGCAAATAGTGATGTCATCAGCTGAAATCTCACTAGATTTCTCCAAATTGCAAAAACTTTTTTGCAATTTGGCCTATTAGGCAAATCGGGCCTTGCATAATAGGCCAAGAAGTGCATTCTGGCTACTAGGTACGACATGTATGTGTGATATATATATATATATATATATATATATATATATATATATATATATATATATATATATATATATATATATATATATAATTAAATTTTTTCTTCTTTAAAGCTTCGATTCCTCTGACTAGTGCTCTTGCATCGTGTTTTAATTGAAAGAGGATTTCTCCAAATGTCATATTTGTTCGAGGTGAAAAATAAGAATAATTAACTGTATAATGTATTACACTATAAATTTACACAACATTTCGAACCTACACGGTTCATTCTCAAGTGATGGGACTGTACTGGGCGTATTGGATTTATACCAATAGATCAAGTATATACAAATAGGTGATGTTTGTATCACATGGAGTACACCAAATTACACTAGGTGAACTCCATGTGATGGACTACACCTCCACTACCACAATGGGCGGCATCTGCGCCCGTGTACAATAACCCCCACGCCCTCTACCACGCCCTCTACCACGCCCACTACCACGCCCTCTACCACGCCCACTACCACGCCCACTACCACGCCCACTACCACGCCCTTTACCACGCCCTCTACCACGCCCTCTACCACGCCCACTACCACGCCCTCTACCACGCCCTCTACCACGCCCTCTACCACGTCCACTACCACGCCCTCTACCACGCCCTCTACCACGCCCTCTACCACACCCTCTACCACACCCTCTACCACGCCCACTACCACGCCCTCTACCACGCCCACTACCACGCCCTCTACCACGCCCTCTACCACGCCCACTACCACGCCCACTACCACGCCCACTACCACGCCCTTTACCACGCCCTCTACCACGCCCTCTACCACGCCCACTACCACGCCCTCTACCACGCCCTCTACCACGCCCTCTACCACGTCCACTACCACGCCCTCTACCACGCCCTCTACCACACCCTCTACCACACCCTCTACCACGCCCACTACCACGCCCTCTACCACGCCCACTACCACGCCCTCTACCACGCCCTCTACCACGCCCTCTACCACGCCCACACCTTATCAAATATTACGGCCATCAGTCGAGCTGAGTGTAACGAGATTAGTATTACTTCTGGTCTTAGAGCCGCCATCTTGGAGAGGACGAGGACTGGAGGGACTTGGTCTCTACCTCCAGGAACACCGTGACGGGTCCACCTCCTCCTTGGACCTGAGTGGTCCAAGGAGTAGCCTCCATGATCCTTCAGTAGCCTCGTGTGTGTGTGTGTGTGTGTGTGTGTGTGTGTGTGTGTGTGTGTGTGTGTGTGTGTGTGTGTGTGTGTGTGTGTGTGTGTGTATATATAATATTATATATATATATATATATATATATATATATATATATATATATATATATATATATATATAATATTAAACGTTTAATTGAATGAGTGCATATTCCATGTTGATTATTTTCTTGTTAAGGGCTTGTATCCCTCCAACTAGTGCTCTCGCATCATGGTTTAATTAAGAGTATTTCTTGAATTGTCATAGTTGTTCGAGGTTGACTTTAAATAAAATGGAACTGTAGAATGTATTACACTTATTATAAATTGACAACATTTCGAACCTACATGGTTCATTCTCAAGTGATGGGACAGGATGTTGTTGTGTTTAGATTTAACTACGCAGAACGAAATATCCATGTAGCACGGGCTATGGTGAGCCCGTAATAGGACACGACAGCGCGTATCGGATTTATACGACTGGGAGGTCAGGTACATGCAGTTAGGTGAGGAGTAAAAGATAACCTTTTACTGCTCACCTAATTGTAACACCGGCAGCAGTAGCATCAGGAGCAGTAACACCAGCAGCAGTAACACCAGGAGCAGTAACACCAGGAGCAGTAACACCAGGAGCAGTAACACCAGGAGCAGTAACACCAGCAGCAGTAGCACCAGGAGCAGTAACACCAGGAGCAGTAACACCAGGAGCAGTAACACCAGCAGCAGTAACACCAGCAGCAGTAACACCAGGAGCAGTAACACCAGGAGCAGTAACATCAGGAGCAGTAACACCAGCAGCAGTAACACCAGGAGCAGTAACACCAGCAGCAGTAACACCAGCAGCAGTAACACCAGGAGCAGTAACATCAGGAGCAGTAACACCAGCAGCAGTAACACCAGGAGCAGTAACACCAGGAGCAGTAACACCAGCAGCAGTAACACCAGCAGCAGTAACACCAGGAGCAGTAACACCAGCAGCAGTAACACCAGGAGCAGTAACACCAGGAGCAGTAACACCAGCAGCAGTAGCACAAGGAGCAGTAACACCAGGAGCAGTAACACCAGGAGCAGTAACACCAGCAGCAGTAACACCAGCAGCAGTAACACCAGGAGCAGTAACATCAGGAGCTGTAACACCAGCAGCAGTAACACCAGGAGCAGTAACACCAGCAGCAGTAACACCAGGAGCAGTAACACCAGCAGCAGTAACACCAGCAGCGGTAACACCAGGAGCAGTAACACCAGGAGCAGTAACACCAGCAGCAGTAGCACCAGGAGCAGTAACACCAGGAGCAGTAACACCAGCAGCAGTAGCACCTGGAGCAGTAACACCAGGAGCAGTAACACCAGAAGCAGTAGCACCAGGAGCAGTAACACCAGGAGCAGTAACACCAGCAGCAGTAGCACCAGGAGCAGTAACACCAGCAGCAGTAACACCCCGAGCAGTAACACCAGCAGCAGTAGCACCAGGAGCAGTAACACCAGCAGCAGTAGCACCAGGAGCAGTAACACCAGCAGCAGTAACACCACGAGCAGTAACACCAGCAGCAGTAGCACCAAGAGCAGTAACACCAGGAGCAGTAACACTAGCAGCAGTAACACCACGACCAGTAACACCGGCAGCAGTAGCACCAGGAGCAGTAACACCAGCAGCAGTAGCACCAGGAGCATTAACACCAGGAGCAGTAACACCAGGAGCAGTAACACCAGCAGCAGTAACACCAGCAGCAGTAGCACCAGGAGCAGTAACACCAGCAGCAGTAGCACCAGGAGCAGTAACACCAGGAGCAGTAACACCAGGAGCAGTAACACCAGCAGCAGTAACACCAGCAGCAGTAGCACCAGGAGCAGTAACACCAGGAGCAGTAACACCAGCAGCAGTAACACCACGAGCAGTAACACCAGCAGCAGTAGCACCAGGAGCAGTAACACTAGCAGCAGTAACACCACGAGCAGTAACACCACGAGCAGTAACACCGGCAGCAGTAGCACCAGGAGCAGTAACACCAGCAGCAGTAGCACCAGGAGCAGTAACACCAGGAGCAGTAGCACCAGCAGCAGCAGTAGCACCAGGGGCAGTAACACCAGGAGCAGTAGCACCAGCAGCAGTAGTAACACCAGGAGCAGTAACACCGGCAGCAGTAACACCAGGAGCAGTAGCACCAGCAGCAGTAGCACCAGGAGCAGCAGTAACACCACGAGCAGTAACACCAGCAGAAGTAACACCAGCAGCAGTAACACCGGCAGCAGCAGTAACACCAGTAGCAGTAACACCGGCAGCAGCAGTAGCACCAGGAGCAGTAACACCAGCAGCAGCAGTAACACCAGTAGCAGTAACACCGGCAGCAGCAGTAACACCAGGAGCAGTAACACCAGCAGCAGCAGTAACACCAGTAGCAGTAACACCGGCAGCAGCAGTAACAGCAGGAGCAGTAACACCAGCAGCAGCAGTAGTACCGGGAGCAGTAACACCGGCAGCAGCAGTAGCACCGGGAGCAGTAACACCAGCAGTAGCACCAGGAGCAGCAACACCGGCAGCAGCAGTAGCACCAAGAGCAGTAGCACCAGGAGCAGTAACACTGGCAGCAGTAGCACCAGGAGCAGTAACACTGGCAGCAGTAGCACCAGGAGCAGTAACACTGGCAGCAGTAGCACCAGGAGCAGTAACACTGGCAGCAGTAGCACCAAGAGCAGTAACACTGGCAGCAGTAGCACCAGGAGCAGTAACACTGGCAGCAGTAGCACCAGGAGCAGTAAGACCAGCAGCAGTAGCACCAGGAGCAGTAACACCAGCAGCAGTAGCACCAGGAGCAGTAAGACCAGCAGCAGTAGCACCAGGAGCAGTAAGACCAGCAGCAGTAGCAGTAAGACCAGCAGCAGTAGCACCAGGAGCAGTAACACCGGCAGCAGTAGCAGTAACACCGGCAGTAGCAGTAACACCAGCAGCAGTAACACCAGTAGCAGTAACACCGGCAGAAGCAGTATCAGTAGCACCAGGAGCAGTAACACCGGCAGCAGGAGTAGCACCAGGAGCAGTAACACCAGTAGCAGTAGTAAGGGCAGCAGTAACACCAGTAGCAGTAACACCGGCAGTAGCAGTAACATCAGTAGCAGTAACACCGGCAGCAGCAGTAGCAGTAACACCAGTAGCAGTAACACCGGCAGTAGCAGTAACATCAGTAGCAGTAACACCGGCAGCAGCAGTAGCAGTAACACCGGCAGCAGCAGTAGCAGTAACACCGGCAGCACCAGGAGCAGTAACAAGGGCAGCAGTAACACCAGTAGCAGTATCACCTGGAGCAGTAACACCAGGAGCAGTAACACCAGAAGCAGTAGCACCAGGAGCAGTAACACCAGGAGCAGTAACACCAGCAGCAGTAGCACCAGGAGCAGTAACACCAGCAGCAGTAACACCACGAGCAGTAACACCAGCAGCAGTAGCACCAGGAGCAGTAACACCAGCAGCAGTAGCACCAGGAGCAGTAACACCAGCAGCAGTAACACCACGAGCAGTAACACCAGCAGCAGTAGCACCAAGAGCAGTAACACCAGGAGCAGTAACACTAGCAGCAGTAACACCACGACCAGTAACACCGGCAGCAGTAGCACCAGGAGCAGTAACACCAGCAGCAGTAGCACCAGGAGCATTAACACCAGGAGCAGTAACACCAGGAGCAGTAACACCAGCAGCAGTAACACCAGCAGCAGTAGCACCAGGAGCAGTAACACCAGCAGCAGTAGCACCAGGAGCAGTAGCACCAGGAGCAGTAACACCAGGAGCAGTAACACCAGCAGCAGTAACACCACGAGCAGTAACACCAGCAGCAGTAGCACCAGGAGCAGTAACACTAGCAGCAGTAACACCACGAGCAGTAACACCGGCAGCAGTAGCACCAGGAGCAGTAACACCAGCAGCAGTAGCACCAGGAGCAGTAACACCAGGAGCAGTAACACCAGCAGCAGTAACACCACGAGCAGTAACACCAGCAGCAGTAGCACCAGGAGCAGTAACACTAGCAGCAGTAACACCACGAGCAGTAACACCGGCAGCAGTAGCACCAGGAGCAGTAACACCAGCAGCAGTAGCACCAGGAGCAGTAACACCAGGAGCAGTAGCACCAGCAGCAGCAGTAGCACCAGGGGCAGTAACAAAAGGAGCAGTAGCACCAGCAGCAGTAGTAACACCAGGAGCAGTAACACCGGCAGCAGTAACACCAGGAGCAGTAGCACCAGCAGCAGTAGCACCAGGAGCAGCAGTAACACCACGAGCAGTAACACCAGCAGAAGTAACACCAGCAGCAGTAACACCGGCAGCAGCAGTAACACCAGTAGCAGTAACACCGGCAGCAGCAGTAGCACCAGGAGCAGTAACACCAGCAGCAGCAGTAACACCAGTAGCAGTAACACCGGCAGCAACAGTAACACCAGGAGCAGTAACACCAGCAGCAGCAGTAACACCAGTAGCAGTAACACCGGCAGCAGCAGTAACACCAGGAGCAGTAACACCAGCAGCAGCAGTAGCACCGGGAGCAGTAACACCGGCAGCAGCAGTAGCACCGGGAGCAGTAACACCAGCAGTAGCACCAGGAGCAGCAACACCGGCAGCAGCAGTAGCACCAAGAGCAGTAGCACCAGGAGCAGTAACACTGGCAGCAGTAGCACCAGGAGCAGTAACACTGGCAGCAGTAGCACCAGGAGCAGTAACACTGGCAGCAGTAGCACCAGGAGCAGTAACACTGGCAGCAGTAGCACCAAGAGCAGTAACACTGGCAGCAGTAGCACCAGGAGCAGTAACACTGGCAGCAGTAGCACCAGGAGCAGTAAGACCAGCAGCAGTAGCACCAGGAGCAGTAACACCATCAGCAGTAGCACCAGGAGCAGTAAGACCAGCAGCAGTAGCACCAGGAGCAGTAAGACCAGCAGCAGTAGCAGTAAGACCAGCAGCAGTAGCACCAGGAGCAGTAACACCGGCAGCAGTAGCAGTAACAGCGGCAGTAGCAGTAACACCAGCAGCAGTAACACCAGTAGCAGTAACACCGGCAGAAGCAGTATCAGTAGCACCAGGAGCAGTAACACCGGCAGCAGGAGTAGCACCAGGAGCAGTAACACCAGTAGCAGTAGTAAGGGCAGCAGTAACACCAGTAGCAGTAACACCGGCAGTAGCAGTAACATCAGTAGCAGTAACACCGGCAGCAGCAGTAGCAGTAACACCGGCAGCAGCAGTAGCAGTAACACCGGCAGCAGCAGTAGCAGTAACACCGGCAGCACCAGGAGCAGTAACAAGGACAGCAGTAACACCAGTAGCAGTAACAAGGGCAACAGTAGCAGTAACAAGGACAGCAGTAACAGTAACAAGGGCACCAGTAGCAGTAACAAGGGCAGCAGTAGCAGTAACAAGGGCAGCAGTAGCAGTAACAAGGACAGCAGTAACAGTAACAAGGGCACCAGTAGCAGTAACAAGGGCAGCAGTAGCAGTAACAAGGACACCAGTAGCAGTAACAAGGGCAGCAGTAGCAGTAACAAGGGCAGCAGTAGCAGTAACAAGGGCAGCAGTAGCAGTAACAAGGGCAGCAGGAGCAGTAACAAGGACAGCAGTAGCAGTAACAAGGACAGCAGTAGCAGTAACAAGGACACCAGTAGCAGTAACAAGAGCAGCAGTAGCAGTAACAAGGGCAGCAGTAGCAGTAATAAGGACACCAGTAGCAGTAACAAGGGCAGCAGTAGCAGTAACAAGGGCAGCAGTAGCAGTAACAAGGGCAGCAGTAGCAGTAACAAGGGCAGCAGTAGCAGTAACAAGGGCAGCAGGAGCAGTAACAAGGACAGCAGTAGCAGTAACAAGGACAGCAGTAGCAGTAACAAGGGCAGCAGTAGCAGTAACAAGGACACCAGTAGCAGTAACAAGGGCAGCAGCAGTAGCAGCAGCAAAGCCACCGCCGTCTCGCCATCTGTCACAAAGCCAATCTAATCCGTGAGTGGAGCAGTTTTCCAAGTGAAGGCTTCATAGACGTGCGTCCCTCCCACTCCCGTCCCTCTCTTCTCTCTGCTCAACCCACATGCAAATGAGTGGGCGCATCACCACGCAATCTGGTCCCCGGAAAGTACACACAACGCCCCGTCTCCCCTCTCCTCCTGCCCGTCCCCTCAATCCCTAGGCTCTCCCTCTTTTTCCCTTTTCCCCTCTCCCTCAAATCAAGTTAAATTTGCCGAACTTATACTTCAATTCTCTAGTCTCCCCGCCCCGCGCAGACGTGCACACACACACACACACACACACACACACACACACACACACACACACACACACACACACACACACACACACACACACACACACACACACACACACACACTCACACTCGCCCGATGTGCACTTGTTCGGCGCTGACGACGGATTAGATCGCATTATCGTCGGCCCGGGAGGCTTGGCGATCCCCTATCGCCGCCTCTTGCCCGACTCTCCTTTTGTTGCGTGTTGACTTTCTCTTGTATTTCTTTTGTCTATTGTTTACTCTTTGGTAACAGATGAAGTGGTGTGTTCCCCAGTTGGCTTGTTAGCGACAACCCGCCCAGGATTGGGCATGTTATATGTGGATGGACACATATTAGCCCGGCCCTTTCTCATATTTAATATCATCTATGTATACACTCCCGGGAAAGGTTACATTTACATACCTCTTCCCCACTTGCCATATATGGTACAAACTTCCCCACTTGCCATATATGGTACAAACTTCCCCACTTGGCATATATGGTACAAACTTCCCCACTTGCCATATATGGTACAAACTTCCCCACTTGCCATATGTGGTACAAACTTCCCCACTTGCCATATATGGTACAAACTTCCCCACTTGCCATATATGGTACAAACTTCCCCACTTGCCATATATGGTACAAACTTCCCCACTTGCCATATATGGTACAAACTTCCCCACTTGCCATATGTGGTACAAACTTCCCCCACTTGCCATATATGGTACAAACTTCCCCTACTTGCCATATGTGGTACAAACTTCCCCCACTTGCCATATATGGTACAAACTTCCCCTACTTGCCATATGTGGTACAAACTTCCCCCACTTGCCATATATGGTACAAACTTCCCCTACTTGCCATATGTGGTACAAACTTCCCCACTTGCCATATATGGTACAAACTTCCCCCACTTGCCATATATGGTACAAACTTCCCCACTTGCCATATATGGTACAAACTTCCCCACTTGCCATATATGGTACAAGCTTCCCCACTTGGCATATGTGGTACAAGCTTCCCCACTTGGCATATGTGGTACAAGCTTCCCCACTTGACATATGTGGTACAAGCTTCCCCACTTGCCATATGTGGTACAAACTTCCCCACTTGCCATATGTGGTACAAACTTCCCCCACTTGCCATATGTGGTACAAACTCCCCCCACTTGCCATATGTGGTACAAACTTCCCCACTTGCCATATTTGGTACAAACTTCCCCACTTGCCATATATGGTACAAACTTCCCCACTTGCCATATATGGTACAAATTTCAGGTATCTTCTTGAGGTTATCTTGAGATGATTTCGGGGCTTAGTGTCCCCACGGCCCGGTCTTCGACCTGGCCTCCACCCCCCAGGAAGCAGCCCGTGACAGCTGACTAACACCCAGGTACCTATTTACTGCTAGGTAACAGGGACATCAGGGTGAAAAAACTCTGCCCATTGTTTCTCGCCGGCGCCCGGGATCGAACCTGGGACTACAGGATCACGCGTCCAGTTTTCTGTCCGCTCAGCCACCGGCTCCCTGTAATTCCCCTATATGTAATTTTCATATATCTGGACTGCTTCTTCCACTACTACTACCGCCACTAATATTACAGTAACTACCGCCACTAACATTACAGTAACTACCACCACTAACATTACAGTAACTACTACCACTAACATTACAGTAACTACCGCCACTAATATTACAGTAACTACCACCACTAATATTACAGTAACTACCACCACTAATATTACAGTAACTACCACCACTAATATTACAGTAACTACCACCACTAACATTACAGTAACTACCACCACTAACATTACAGTAACTACCACCACTAACATTACAGTAACTACCACCACTAATATTACAGTAACTACCACCACTAACATTACAGTAACTACCACCACTAACATTACAGTAACTACCACCACTAACATTACAGTAACTACCACCACTAACATTACAGTAACTACCACCACTAATATTACAGTAACTACCACCACTAACATTACAGTAACTACCACCACTAACATTACAGTAACTACCACCACTAATATTACAGTAACTACCACCACTGCACCTGCTCCTCACGCTGCTCATAGCTCGCCCCAGCATGCGCGTGCCTCAGCGAGCCCAGAACTACTTTCTTCGGAATAAATATGACGTCGGGCGAATGCAATAACTTAATCACCCTTCCCCTAGTTTGTTTTACCCTGTGCTCATGAATAGCGGGGCGAGATTTGAGCCAGCCGGGGCTGTCTCCACCTCCCGGAGTCTGGCTCCACGCCTCGCTACCTTCAGGGGGCGTTGTTCCACGGTGCGGAGCTCCGCGGGGCGCTCTGGCTACCGTTAGTGGCTCTCGGGAACAAAGTGTTGGGTATCATTTTCCAAGTGACTTGTGTCTTGGGAGACTGAGAAGGTTCGCTCCGCCATGAACGTCCCAAACTGAAGTCGGCGAAACGGTCTGAAACGGACATTATTCTCTGTGCGGTTTATTTTCACGAGTAGTGGGGAGGGAGTTCGCTCTCCCTCCCTCTCTGTCCCTCCCTCTCTCTCCCTCCATCCCTCTCTCCCTCCCTCTAATCCGCTACCAATATGGTCTGGATTTTCCCCAATAAAGACCATCGATGAATTTAAATGAATTAGACTTTGAAGCGCAGAGAGGCAGCCCGGGCGGAAATGTGATTGAATTATCTGGAGTTGGTTGACATAGGGTCGGCAGGGGAGTGAATGTGTGTTTATTAGGCCATAGTCTGCCATATTCCCGCCCCCTCTATTGTGCTCCTGGTGTGCTACTAGAGCCGCCCTCGCCTCTAGCTGCCTCTCTTGTAGCTCTGTGGCACCCCCATCTTGCAGGTGTGGGTGGTGATGGACTTTTGTTGAAGTATTCGAGTGACTTTTATGGAGGCTTTCGTGTTGTGGTGGATGGTACTGTAGTGTGGTGGGGCGTTGGGTTGTGGTGGATGGTAGTGTAGTGTGGTGGGGCGTTGTATTCTTGTGGAGGTTATTGATATTTATTGTAAATATATTAGACTCTTAACAGGGTGTTGTTGCAAAGTTATAAGGAGCAAGTGGTTGTGTTGTAGAAATGACGAGACAAGTGTTGTGCAAGTGCAGACATGTTGTAGAATGTAGGTCTCCATGTGGCCAATTTAAATTATTGTAGAGATTTGTACATTATTGTAGAGGAATATCAACTCCGAGGATTCCAGCATTGTTGTCTCGTTCTGTTGCTCTAACACAGAGTGATGGCTCTATACTGGGAACCTCTCTACGGTTGTAGCTCTTGTTGTGTTGTAGAGGATGATGATATGATGTGGCACCTCTGTAATATTGTTTCTGTATGATGTAAATAATGTCGTACTCAATACAACTGTAGTTGTATTGAGTACGTAATACAACTGTAGTGTTGTAAATACTGTTACCTAGCAGTAAAATAGGTACCTGGGTGTTAGTCAGCTGTCACGGGCTGCTTCCTGGGGGTGGAGGCCTGGTCGAGGACCGGGCCGCGGGGACACTAAAAAAGCCCCGAAATCATCTCAAGATAACCTCAAGATAACCTTGTAGATACTCCTGAAAACATGGATTTTGCTGTAGTGTTATGTTGTGGATGTTGGTGTAGTGAGTACTAAGGAAGAGCTGTTGTTGATGTTGTAGAGTAATTCAAGAGTGAGTATTGCACTGCTCTCAGATTGTTGTATTGGTCCTAAGGTTGCAACACCGAAGGCACAATTTTTCGGTGTTGCGATCTTGATATATTGCAGATAACATTGCTTGCAAACTAGTTAAGCGAGTGTTGAAGCATATATATTCGTTTGCCTTGTTCGGGGTAGAAGGTAGACTCAGTAGTCGCTTCTGTTTATATTTATTGACTGAGATAGCAAGGTATATATCTGCCTAGCCGAGGTCCTTCTACTCTGAGTCTGTGAGGATAACTGAGGCTGCTGGGAGCATGGCTTGATGCTCCTCTGTCTGGCATGACGTCAGAGGCCTACTTGCCTGTGATTGGTTACATTTCAACTGACAGAATTTGAGTATAGCATATACTGCAGCTCTGGCAGCGTTGTTCCACGTCTTGTTTATTGGTTTTGTGTTAATTATTGCATTATCGCAAATATTATTTCTCCTCTTATTGACATAGATTTTGTTACTATTATTTATTATTAATAATATTATGATTTGTATTATTTCGTGTTACATATAATCATTACTCCAATTTTTTTTAATAAAAAAATTGAAATATATTTTAATAGAGCGTCTGCATTCAGTTGTTGATGATTATAGAGGCGGAACTCTCTCTTATGACGTGATAGTTAAGATGATCTAATGGGGGCTGGGGGGGGGGGGAGGGAGGCGTGGCAAGGAGGAGGAGGAGGAGGAGGAAGAGGCACTAAAGGAAGGAGGAGACGATAATGATGAGGTTAATGAGGAGTCGGAAACATGTACACCCGACACGAACTTTAGAAACATAGGAAGCCAATAATTAGAAGAAACTTGTAATATATAGAAGGGAAGGTGTGTGTGTGTGTGTGTGTGTGTGTGTGTGTTCACTCATCTATTACCTAGTACTGCAGGATCGAGCATTGACTCTTGGATCCCGCCTATCGAGCCATCGCTTGTTAACAGCAATGACTCCGGTCCTATTTCCCTATCATACCTAGTTTTAAAATTATGAATAGTATTTGCTTCCACAACCTGTTCCTTAAGTGCATTCCATTTTTCCACTACTTTCACGCTAAAAGAAAACTTCCTAACATCTCTGTGATTCATCTGAGTTTCAGCTTCCACCCATGTCCCCTCGTTCTGTTACTATTCCGTGTGAACATTTCATCTATTTCCACTCTGTAATTCCCCTGAGTATTTTATACGTTTCTATCATATCCCCCCTCTCCCTTCTTTTTTCTAGTGTCGTAAGGTTCAGTTCCTTCAGGTGCTCTTCATACCCCATCCCTCGTAACTCTGGGACGAGTCTCGTTGCAAACTTCTGAACCTTTTCCAGTTTCCTTGTGTGTTTCTTCAGATGGGGACTCCATGATGAGGCGGCATACTCTAAGACTGGCCTCACGTAGGCAGTGTAAAGCGCCCTAAATGCCTCCTCACTTAGGTTTCTGAATGATGTTCAAACTTTTGCCAGTGTATAATACGCTGCTGTCGTTATCCTATTTATATGTGCCTCAGGAGATAGATTAGGTGTTACGTCCACCCCCAGGTCTCTTTCTCGAGTCATCACAGGTGGGCAGTGTCCCTTCATTGTGTACTGTCCCTTTGGTCTCCTATCTCCTAGTCCCATTTCCATAACTTTACATTTGCTCGTGTTGAACTCCAGTAGACATTTCTCTGACTATCTCTGCAACCTGTTGAAGTGTACTCACCTATTTGTACTCACCTATTTGTGCTTGCGGGGGTTGAGCTTTGGCTCTTTGGTCCCGCCTCTCAACTGTCAATCAACTGGTGTACAGATTCCTGAGCATACTGGGCTCTATCATATCTACATTTAAAACTGTGTATGGAGTCAGCCTCCACCACATCACTGCCTAATGCATTCCATCCGTTAACTACTCTGACACTGAAAAAGTTCCTTCTAACGTCTCTGTGGCTCATGTGGGTACTCAGTTTCCACCTGTGTCCCCTTGTTCGCGTCCCACCAGTGTTGAATAGTTTATCCTTGTTTACCCGGTCGATTCCTCTGAGGATTTTGTAGGTTGTGATCATGTCTCCCCTAACTCTTCTGTCTTCCAGTGTCGTAAGGTGCATTTCCCGCAGCCTTTCCTCGTAACTCATGCCTCTTAGTTCTGGGACTAGTCTAGTGGCATACCTTTGGACTTTTTCCAGCTTCGTCTTGTGCTTGACAAGGTACGGGCTCCATGCTGGGGCCGCATATTCCAGGATTGGTCTTACATATGTGGTGTACAAGATTCTGAATGATTCCTTACACAGGTTCCTGAACGCTGTTCTGATGTTAGCCAGCCTCGCATATGCCGCAGACGTTATTCTTTTTATGTGGGCTTCAGGAGACAGGTTTGGTGTGATATCAACTCCTAGATCTTTCTCTCTGTTCGTTTCATTAAGTACTTCATCTCCTATTCTATATCCTGTGTTTGGCCTCCTATTTCCACCACCTAGTTTCATTACTTTGCATTTACTCGGGTTGAACTTCAACAGCCATTTGTTGGACCATTCACTCAGTCTGTCTAGGTCATCTTGTAGCCTCCTACTATCGTCCTCAGTTTCAATCCTCCTCATAATTTTCGCATCATCGGCAAACATTGAGAGAAACGATTCTATACCCTCTGAAAGATCATTTACATATATCAGAAACAGTATAGGTCCAAGGACTGACCCCTGCGGTACTCCACTCGTAACGTCTCGCCAATCTGAGACCTCACCCCTCACACTGACTCGTTGTCTCCTGTTACTTAGGTACTCCTGTATCCAACGGAGTACCTTCCCTTTCACTCCAGCCTGCATCTCCAGTTTTTTCACTAGCCTCTTGTGTGGCCACTGTGTCAAAGGCTTTCTGACAATCCAGAAATATGCAGTCTGCCCACCCTTCTCTTTCTTGCCTTATTTTTGTTGCCTGGTCGTAGAATTCAAGTAACCCTGTGAGGCAGGACCTGCCATCCCTGAATCCATGTTGATGCTGTGTTACAAAGTTCTTTCGCTCCAGGTGCTCCACTAGCTTTCTTCGCAGCTTTCTTCGGTGCTCCACTAGCTCTGTGTGTGTGTGTGTGTGTGTGTGTGTGTACTGCTCATAATGTGAGCATGACGTACTTACTAACACGTCTGTGTTTACGCTCGACAATTAATTTAGTAAACTCACGTGAGAGCCTAACATGTCGTTATCATGTATATATGTGTCCATGTGTACGTATATGTGTGCGTGAGTCCCCCCCCCCCCCCCCCCGCCCCGCTCCAGGCCTGCACAATAACAATAGTGGAGCACAGATGGCGTGGCGGAGAGCGAGGTGAGGAGGGACTCCCCTTCTTTTATGTCTTCATTTTCAGGCGGCACTGATTCGTGACGGCGTAACCAACCCTTCTCGTCGGTCTCCAGCTCTGGGGCTCCGGCCCGACGCTCACAGCTCTTTCCTCCTATTAATATGTTCATCAGTTTGTCCGGCCTTGGCTTAGTCCACCCATTCGTAAGTTTAGTCTGTAAGTCGTCCCGCTGCTGCTTCTGTCTGTATATCTGTCAATATGTAATGTGTGTGTGGTGGTCTCCTGACCTGCTGACACCAGCATTGTGGACAGGAGTCCGGGACACTTATTTCCGCCTCCGTAAATCTGTTTATATGGAAATGTTACTTCTCTTTTGGAAACCTTGTAAAACAGCGCCCAGTTCCCTAACCTCGCCTGTATTATAAAAATAATAATAATAATAATAATAATAATATAATATTATGCAAATACACGAGGTAGTCAAATAGGCTGGGTTGGTCTTGAACAAAAAGGAGGCCTGGTCGAGAACCGGGCCGCGGGGGCGCTAATTCCCGAAACCATCATCTCAAGAAGAGGGTTATTGAGCTTGAATCTGGCAACATTATCTATACTCTTTCGCCTGGGCTCTAGGAGACTCGAACCCTGACCCTCACACATGCGAGGTCCAGAAGCTCTATTCACTCAGCTATGAGTAGCCTCAATAAGGAACAATTCCAGAAGCAACTACTGTTATGCTGGAATTTATCAATACTGTACATCAGAGTCTGTGTTCTCAGCACATAACTGTAACTGTTTATTCCAAAAGTTGTACAGGACCAGGCCACGTTGTACAGGACCAGGCCACGTTGAACAGGACCAGGCCACGTTGAACAGGACCAGGCCACGTTGTACAGGACCAGGCCACGTTGGCTCTTCCTGATTACCTCGTCAGTGGTGATGGGAAAATTATAATGCCATTTGCATATTTGTAAACAAAATGCGAAACTAATCATAATTCGAGCATTGGAGAGAGAGTTTAGAGGTGACTTGAATAGTCGCCTTAAACTACTTGCAAGGTCAACGGTGAGACTGGGGAGAGGGGCTAACGGTGAAGTACGGTGAGAGGTAAAGGTTGGAGCTGATAACAGGTTAACGACTGAACAGGTCACAGTGAGCTTTGAAAATGATAAGAAGGTGAACGATCAAAGGGAGAGATATGAACAGAGGGAGAAGGGGAAAGGGAACAGACTGCCAAATGGAGGAAGGGAAAATAGAGAGGGTGAGGGGGAGATGAAGAGAAGGGAGAGGAGGAGAGAGAGAAGGGGGAGGTATAATTGAGATATATTATTCATTGAGCCATCAATAGAGCCACAAAATATGCATAAATACCACTGAAGAATCGACTTTGTTTATTCAGTGCCAGGGACACCTCCCCTCCCCTACACTCTCTCACTCCCCTCACCCTCACATATGGCACTCCAGCATAGCACTGTTCTCACCCTAACCACACTCACTCCCCCTCCCGCTCCTTTACATCTGCGGCCAAAGGTAATTGTTTATTTTAAATTACTCCTAACTTTAGTGTTGCTCTGATTATCATTATTCTCTCAATATCTATATTTACTTCTCTTGTTCATTATTATTATTATCATCATCATTATTGTTGTAGTTGTTGTTAATGGTGATAGATGTTGTAGGAGCATCAAAGTAATAGAAGTTATCTTTCCTGTTATTGTGGTAAAGCTATTACTGTTTTTGTCTACCACAGACGTGGCCAGACATTTACAATGCTAACCAGCATATATACATTTTCTTCTGTCCTCCATGGACAGGGTGAGAGATGTGTTAAACATACAGTTCAGGGGTTTATTGAACGCTCAACCACAGAAGGTGATTGTAGTGTTTTTAAAATGCGAATCTAACCTACAGACATAAATACAGATTTACGTCTGTCCAACATAAATAGTGTTCGAGGTGTTTTTTTTTTTTTACATGGTTTCATTATTGTGCGATTATAAAGATGAAATGCAATTCTGACCGACTTCCACATATCCTGTACACACACACACACACACACACACACACACACACACACACACACACACACACACACACAAGGAGATGAGAGGCTACGGGAATTAAACCTCACTTTGCTGGAAGATAGAAGTTAGGGGGGACATGATCACCACATTAAAGATTCTCAAGGGAATTGATAGGGTGGATAAAGACAGGCTATTTAACACAAGGGGCACACGCACTAGGGGACACAGGTGGAAACTGAGTGCCCAAATGAGCCACAGAGATATTAGAAAGAACTTTTTTAGTGTCAGAGTGGTTGACAAATGGAATGCATTAGGCAGTGATGTGGTGGAGGCTGACTCCATACACAGTTTCAAGTGAAGATATGATAGACCCCAATAGGCTCAGGAACCTGTATCAACCGTTGATTGACGGTTGAGAGGCGGGATCAAAGAGCCAGAGCTCAACCCCCGCAAGCACAATTAGGTGAGTACACACACACACACACAAATATATATATATATGACCGCATATTCTGTATTTACTATCTTCTGATTTAGTGCAAATTGTATAAAGAAGTGTAATACATTCTATAGTAATTCACTTTTTTCTTCACCTTAAAATAACGAACATGAGATTTGGAGAACTCCATGTTCTATATATATATATATATATATATATATATATATATATATATATATATATATATATATATATATATATATTATACACACACATACATTTAATGTTCTCCTACTCTGAGAGGGTAAGATAGCTGATAGAGAAACTAGTGTGTTATTAAAGCACTTAACCACTGAAGGTGATTAAGATGCTTTTACAAGCTCAGGTTATATAGTTACATCACATACATTGTATACCTGATGTATTACATGGTCAATCTTGGGTACAAGTCCAATATATCAAGTACTAGTATCAATGCTATTATAGAGCTAGCAGTGCCAGTATCACTGCCATAATCATAGAGCTAGCAGTGCCAGTATCACTGCCTTAATCATAGAGCCAGCAGTGCCAGTATCACTGCCATAATCATAGAGCCAGCAGTGCCAGTATCACTGCCATAATCATAGAGCCAGCAGTGCCAGTATCACTGCCATAATCATAGATCTAGCAGTGCCAGTATCACTGCCATAACCATACAGCTAGCAGTGCCAGTATAACTGCCATAATCATAGAGCCTGCAGTGCCAGTATCACTGCCATAATCATACAGCTAGCAGTGCCAGTATAACTGCCATAATCATAGAGCTACCAGTGCCAGTATCACTGCCATAATCATAGATCTAGCAGTGCCAGCATCACTGCCATAATCATACAGCTACCAGTGCCAGTATAACTGCCATAATCATAGAGCTACCAGTGCCAGTATCACTGCCATAATCATAGATCTAGCAGTGCCAACATCACTGCCATAATCATACAGCTAGCAGTGCCAGTATAACTGCCTTAATCATAGAGCCAGCAGTGCCAGTATCACTGCCATAATCATAGATCTAGCAGTGCCAGCATCACTGCCATAATCATACAGCTAGCAGTGCCAGTATAACTGCCATAATCATAGAGCTACCAGTGCCAGTATCACTGCCATAATCATAGATCTAGCAGTGCCAGCATCACTGCCATAATCATACAGCTACCAGTGCCAGTATAACTGCCATAATCATAGAGCTACCAGTGCCAGTATCACTGCCATAATCATAGATCTAGCAGTGCCAACATCACTGCCATAATCATACAGCTAGCAGTGCCAGTATAACTGCCTTAATCATAGAGCCAGCAGTGCCAGTATCACTGCCATAATCATAGATCTAGCAGTGCCAGCATCACTGCCATAATCATACAGCTAGCAGTGCCAGCATCACTGCCTTAATCATAGAGCCAGCAGTGCCAGTATCACTGCAATAATCAGAAACAACATTAGAGCACAATGTTTTCTGTGACTGGGAACGAACACCTCATGATCGCCAAGATGGTAGAGTTCACCAGAGTAGAGAGAGTAACACCAGGAGGCTCTATATAGAGTCTGCAGCCATAAAAACACAACGTCACAGTCAAGGAAAATTTAGCATGACTTCTCAAGTGTTGGGTAAAAATGTTAAGGAGGACATGTTTGCGGCATACATGATCCCACACCTGCTTGATCTTAGTCAGTGTTCCCCTCCCTGACCTTGCCTCCACCCTCACGTTGCCACAGAGTAATGAGGACGGCAGCGTTGCCACATAGTAATGAGGAAGGCAGCGTTGCCACATAGTAATGAGGAAGGCAGCGTTGCCACATAGTAATGAGGAAGGCAGCGTTGCCACATAGTAATGAGGAAGGCAGCGTTGCCACATAGTAATGAGGAAGGCAGCGTTGCCACATAGTAATGAGGAAGGCAGCGTTGCCACAGTAATGAGGAAGGCAGCGTTGATACAGTAATGAGGAAGGCAGCGTTGCCACACAGTAATGAGGAAGGCAGCGTTGCCACATAGTAATGAGGAAGGCAGCGTTGCCACACAGTAATGAGGAAGGCAGCGTTGCCACATAGTAATGAGGAAGGCAGCGTTGCCACACAGTAATGAGGAAGGCAGCGTTGCCACATAGTAATGAGGAAGGCAGCGTTGCCACATAGTAATGAGGAAGGCAGCGTTGCCACAGAGTAATCAGGACGACAGCGTCGCCACAGAGTAATCAGGACGACAGCGTCGCCACAGAGTAATCAGGACGACAGCGTCGCCACAGAGTAATCAGGACGGCAGCGTCGCCACAGAGTAATCAGGACGGCAGCGTCGCCACTGTAATCAGGACGGCAGCGTCGCCACAGAGTAATCAGGACGGCAGCGTCGCCACAGTAATCAGGACGGCAGCGTCGCCACAGAGTAATCAGGACGACAGCGTCGCCACAGAGTAATCAGGACGACAGCGTCGCCACAGAGTAATCAGGACGGCAGCGTCGCCACAGAGTAATCAGGACGGCAGCGTCGCCACAGAGTAATCAGGACGACAGCGTCACCACAGAGTAATCAGGACGGCAGCGTCGCCACAGTAATCAGGACGACAGCGTCGCCACAGAGTAATCAGGACGTCAGCGTCGCCACAGTAATCAGGACGACAGCGTCGCCACAGAGTAATCAGGACGACAGCGTCGCCACAGAGTAATCAGGACGACAGCGTCGCCACAGAGTAATCAGGAAGGCAGCGTCGCCACAGAGTAATCAGGACGGCAGCGTCGCCACAGTAATCAGGACGGCAGCGTCGCCACAGAGTAATCAGGACGGCAGCGTCGCCACAGTAATCAGGACGGCAGCGTCGCCACAGAGTAATCAGGACGGCAGCGTCGCCACAGAGTAATCAGGACGACAGCGTCGCCACAGAGTAATCAGGACGACAGCGTCGCCACAGAGTAATCAGGACGGCAGCGTCGCCACAGAGTAATCAGGACGACAGCGTCGCCACAGAGTAATCAGGACGACAGCGTCGCCACAGAGTAATCAGGACGACAGCGTCGCCACAGTAATCAGGACGACAGCGTCGCCACAGTAATCAGGACGACAGCGTCGCCACAGAGTAATCAGGACGACAGCGTCACCACAGAGTAATCAGGACGGCAGCGTCGTCACAGTAATCAGGACGACAGCGTCGCCACAGAGTAATCAGGACGGCAGCGTCGCCACAGTAATCAGGACGGCAGCGTCGCCACAGAGTAATCAGGACGACAGCGTCGCCACAGAGTAATCAGGACGGCAGCGTCGCCACAGAGTAATCAGGACGGCAGCGTCGCCACAGAGTAATCAGGACGGCAGCGTCGCCACAGAGTAATCAGGACGGCAGCGTCGCCACAGAGTAATCAGGACGGCAGCGTCGCCACAGAGTAATCAGGACGGCAGCGTCGCCACAGAGTAATCAGGACGGCAGCGTCGCCACAGAGTAATCAGGACGACAGCGTCGCCACAGAGTAATCAGGACGGCAGCGTCGCCACAGAGTAATCAGGACGGCAGCGTCGCCACAGTAATCAGGACGACAGCGTCGCCACAGTAATCAGGACGACAGCGTCGCCACAGAGTAATCAGGACGGCAGCGTCGCCACAGAGTAATCAGGACGGCAGCGTCGCCACAGTAATCAGGACGACAGCGTCGCCACAGAGTAATCAGGACGGCAGCGTCGCCACAGAGTAATCAGGACGGCAGCGTCGCCACAGAGTAATCAGGACGGCAGCGTCGCCACAGCCACTTGCCATACCACAGCACCACAAAAGCCGAGCAGAAGGTCGGCCGCGGGAAAGAAAAAAAAAGCTCTCATAAATTCATATCGATGTCTCTGTGCTGTGATTAGCGAGGCATTGTGTGCTCTGGAAATTGTTGTGTGGGGCAGTTCACGGTCCTCCACCCCCCCTCTTGCTCCCCAGGGGCCCCCTGGAGGGCGGGGGAGGTGTGTGCGGGTGGCTGGGGGAGGCTGAGGGCCCTTGATGGCCCTTCACCCCCAACCTTTACACATCCCCAGGAGAGATGACGAGCTTCACGAAGCTATGGGGGCTTCACGGCATGTGTGTATTATATATATATAATATAATATTGGTGTATACCCGCCAAACACACACCGAAACTACGACGTTGGTACAACGTTCGAACAAGTTTTAACACCTCCTAACCTGTTATAACAACCAATATAGCAAGTTGTATCAACGTTCTAATACGTCATAAACACGTTCAGCCAAGATGTAACAACTTTATTACAAGTTGTAACAAGCGGAAAATAGAGACAGTTTCGGTTTGTGTTTCCAGGGATACTGGCAGGAGGTCTCATTGAATATGACAGTATATTCTGTATTAACTATCTTCTGGCTTAGGGCTTCTATCCCTCTTAAGTGGTGTTCTTGCATCAGGGTTTAGTTGCAAGAGGAGCTCTCCAAAAGTTATGTTCGTTTTCAAGGTGAAGAAAAAAGTAACTATAAAATGTTTTACACTTATTATACAATTGCACAATGTTTCGAACCTACATGGTTCATTCTCAAGTGATAAGATGTTACAAATCGCCTTAGATTTATACCAGTACGGGGTCAGGAGAGAAAACAAATAGAATAAAGGAAAAAGGCAAGGGGCAAATGGGGGACGAAGCACATACAAAGATTAATCGGGTGTAATAGGCCTATTATGTTGAGCAGTGTCTTGTGTGTTGGCATCATTATGTTCTGGTCTTGTCCTTACTCTCATGGTGGGTAGAGTAAATAGTTCCGTGATTTGGGTGTTCATGGTAGGTTGGTAGGTCATTCTTATGTGAATTGCTTCAAGAATTTGTAATCTTCTTACATCTTGGGTTTTGTCTATTATACAGGTATTTTTGTTCACCATTTCTCTTGTTAGGGTGATGTCATGGGCTTGTCTCATGTGATTCCTGGGGGCACTGGATTGAAGATGACATCACCCTAACAAGAGAAATGCTGAATAAAACACTTCAATTTCATTTTCATAAGTTTTCATTTTGCTATTATAAATGAACTATACATTTAAGTTGGACACACAGAGATCACAATAACGTGATGCATCAAATGAATAAATCCACAAGTGCCGTGATGAGGATTCGAACCTGCGTTCAAGAGCATCCCAGACGCTGCCTTTAACATAGGCAGCGTCAATATGCATTGACATAGCTCGAGTGCATGGGGGAGTTGTGTAAAACCCTGGTTTGTGTCTCGGAGAGGCTGCAGGATCCAGTAAGTTCACTAGAACTTCGGTTTCAACTCTTTTGACCATGTCGTAGTTTAGTCAGTTAAGGCAGCGTCTGGGATGCTCGCAGACGCAGGTTCAAATCCTCGTCACGGCCCTTGTGTATTTGTTCATATAAGTTGGATTTTCCTATATTCACACAAGTTCATATCACACAAAGTTCATTTTATGACATTTTATTTCTCAATTACGTTTTTAATATTTTATTAAATGAGATTATTCATATTAATATGTAACCAATCTGTCCATTTTTACAAGTAAAAGATACATTGTAAGGAAGCTTCTGAAGGTTAATAAAAACATCTTAGAGATCTCAGGAGGAAGTGGTGCTCTTGGTGGATGCTGCTCTGTGATGTAACGTCTTATGCATCTTCTTGAGGTTATCTTGAGATGATTTCGGGGCTTTTAGTGTCCCCGCGGCCCGGTCCTCAACCAGGCCTCCACCCCCTGGAAGCAGCCCGTGACAGCTGACTAACACCCAGGTACCTATTTTACTGCTAGGTAACAGGAGCATAGGGTGAAAGAAACTCTGCCCATTGTTTCTCGCCGGCGCCCGGGATTGAACCCAGGACCACAGGATCACAAGTCCAGCGTGCTGTCCGCTCGGCCGACCGGCTCCCCTAGTCATGGTGTAAATATCTTGGCATTTTTATACAAATCTGAAATCGGTACTTCTTTTAAGTGACGTTTCCTCCCTCTCCTCCACCTCACTAAAACATGTCATGGTTTGACCTACCCAAGATCTTTGGGGGCCTAATGAACAACCCAAGTGGGGTTGTCGTGGCCGATACTCTGAAATCGTCAATTTACGGGGTTTAATTTGTGCAAAAGCCAAGTAATGTTGATAGTTTGGTTGTGTAAAAAAAATACGATATATTCGGTTTGAGGGCCGGTGGGTGTGTGGGTCCCTGAGGGTCGTGGGTGTCCCTAGGACTATACCCATCCCTAAGGGCCGTGGTCGCTCCTGTAGAGGAACTGTTTAACATTACAAAGCGATTGTGTAAAGCCAGTCAACTGGCGGTCATATAATGGAACATGAAACAATTCAGACTCACCAGAGACGAAACAAGACACACCAGTGACACATGAAGGTGTCTTGTTGTACAGGTGTTCGCCCGTGTTGGGCGTGAGGACGGTGAGGGGCGCCCACGGCTCCCAGGAGGCGATTGGCAATGAGCAGCACCTTCTCTTATCTTCAGCATATGAAATATTCAAGCACGCACGCGCGCGCGCACACTTTCTTGGATTGTGATGAATTGTGAGTGTGAGGATTGTGATTCTCGTTATGAATATTCTTGGATTGCCAGAAAGCCTTTGACACAGTACCACACAAGAGGCTAGTGCAAAAGCTGGAGATGCAGGCAGGAGTGAAACGGAAGGTACTCCACTGGATAAGGGAGTACCTAAGCAACAGAAGACAGCGAGTCACTGTGAGGGGTGAGGTCTCAGATTGGCGAGGCGTCACCAGAGGAGTTCTGCAGGGTTCTGTCCTTGGACCTATACTGTTTCTGATAAATGTAAATGATCTCCCAGAGGGTATAGAATCGTTCCTCTCATTGTTTGTTGATGATGCAAAAATTATGAGGAGGATTAAGACGGAGGAAGAGAGTATGAGGCTACAAGATGACCTAGACAGACTGAGTGAATGGTCCAAGAAATGGCTACTAAAGTTCAACCCGAGTAAGGTAATGAAACTAGGCAGTGGAAACAGTAGGCCAGACACAGGATACCGAATGGGAGAGAAAGTCCTTCATGAAACGGACAGAGAAAGATCTAGGAGTTGATATCACACCAAATTTATCTCCTGAAGCCCACATAAAATGAATAACATCGGCGTATGCATGGCTGGCTAATATCAGAACTGCCTTCAGGTACCTGTGCAAGGAATCATTCAGAGCCTTGTACACAGCATATACAAGACCAATCCTGGAGTATGCGGCCCCAGCATGGAGCCTGCACCTTGTCAAGCACAAGACGAAGTCGGAAAAATTTCAGAGGTATGCCACTAGACTAGTCCTAGAACTAAGAGGCGTGAGTTACAAGGAAAGGCTGCATGAAATGAACGTAACGTCGTTGGAAGATAGGAGAGCTCGGGGAGATATGATCAGTACCTACAAAATTCTAAGAGGAATCAACAGGGTAGATAAAGATAAATTGTTTAACACAGGGGGTACTCGAACAAGGGGGACATATGTGGAAACTGAGTACCCAAATGAGCCAGAGACGTTAGAAAGAACGTTTTCAGTGTCAGAGTAGTTAACAGATTGAGTGCATTAGGCAGTGATGTGGTGGAGGCTGACTCCATACACAGTTTCAAGTGTAGATATGATAGAGCCCAGTAGGCTCTGGAATCTGTACACCAGTTGATTGACAGTTGAGAGGCGGGACCAAAGAGCCAGAGCTCAACCCCCGCAAGCACAACTAGGTGAGTACAGAGCAGGAGGTGAATAGCTGCTGGTGCTGTGGCTAACCATCCTAAGGTAATGAAGGGCTGGCAGCTGAGTGGACAGCGCTCTAGATTCGTAGTCCTGAGGTTCCGGGTTCGATCCGCGGTGGAGGGGGAAACAAATGGGCAGAGTTTCGTTCACCCTGATGCACCTGTTTACCTAGCAGTAAATCGGTATCTGGGAGTTAGACAGTTACTACGGGCTGCTTTCTGGGTGTGTGTAACAAAGAGGTCTGGTCGAGGACCGGGCCGCGGGAACGCTAAGCCCCGAAATCATCTCCAGATCACTTCAAGAGATCCTGTAAGACAGCCTAGTGGACTAGAACAGACAACCGGACACAGGAGCCGACTACTGTGCGACTACTGACCCAACCTTCCCCCCCCCCTCTTCCCCAATCCTTCTTCCATGTTCCCCAACCGTCCGCCAGTACCCCCACCATGAACCCCCGCCCCCCACCCTCTTCCATCTCCCAGGTCCCAGCCCCGACACTCGCGCGGCCACTCGGGTTATGCCATAATCAAAGACCTGACCGCCCACAAACATCAAGGCTGACCCGGCCCCAACACGCGACACTAAGCGCCCGTCACCGCCCACACTCATATTACTACCTTCCGGATTACCCACTGTGGCACGCCCCTCCCCACAATGTCAGGAATTAGGAAAGCTGGAAGAGCACGAAGGTACAGTAGAGGAGGAGGAAGGGTGATTTAGGAGAGCAGATTTGTCCCTTTAGTGATGAGGTTTCACAGGTGCAATGATGGGTTGTGTTGGAGAGAGGGTTCACGAGTAACAGCGATTCTGTGTGTTGAGGGAGGAGAGGTGGGTGATGTGTGGGTAACCTAGACACACTGTTATACTGAGTACACGCCGATGATAGGAAGAGGTGCGGGTAAGGGGGAGGGAAGGAGAGACGGAGAGAGAGAGAGAGAGAGAGGGGGAGAGAGAGAGGGAGAGAGAAAGAGAGAGAGAACGAAGTCTGATTGTTCACTGGCCACACAGACCGACGTGCTGAACCTAGCAAGCAAGGCACCCAATAAACTTAGAGCATTTGGACACGTCTCCTGCCTTTCTGACAGCAGGTGTACGAAACCTTATATGAGGCACACTCTCATGTTGTGTATGAACTGGTCTCCTTGGTGGCCTGCCACCCCCATTATTTATCCCAATATTTAGTCATGTTATAGATGAACTGGTGAACACGGCAGTGCCTTCAACACTGAAGAAATGTTGGCGACCTTCCTATGTATAACACCAATGTTCTCAAGGTTCCCACCTGAGGCTCGATTATTAGCGATCACATAGCACACACCTGTTTAACTTCAATAAGCAGAACACGAAATCAGTTGTTTTCAACAAACACCACATAACTCACTCCTGACGAAGGTTCAAACACTGATCACAATATTCTGAACAAGTGACCTATACCACATATAAGCTTGGCTTACAGGTAAATCATTACACATTGAACGTATTAGAGGTTATTTACACAATTAGTAAACATTCTGGAGAGGGTTAGACTTAAATTACTGCAGAGAGAAGAACCGTAAATACCATTATCCTGCGGTTATGACAAGTAAATAAGTTTGTAATAACCTAAAGTTAATTACCGTTATTGGGTTGGATGCACGACCACGTGAATGTTGTATATATTACCTCATGCACCACAATATCTGCATGACAGAAAAAATGCAAATCTGTTAAAGTGGCTCAATGTATAAAGATTGGTACAGTTGGATAAGGTTTCATATTGCTGATCACGAATAGTATCTCTCATCTGTTTTTCTCTTATCTCTGTCTCTCTGACTCTCTGTCTGTCTCTCTGACTCTGTCTCTCTCTCTCTCTGTGACTGTGAGTCTCGGTGAGGTCTGGGCCAGCCTCCCGGGCCAACAAGTGGAGGCGGGTAGGGGCAGATGAACACATCTAAGGCCTGCAGGTGCTCACAGAGCGTGGCGGCTGCCTACTGGTGCTTGGGGAAACGGGAGGGGGAGGGATGGCTACAACAGTTGGGAGGAAGGGTGGAACAGGTGGAGGGAAGGGGGGAACAGGCGGAGGAAAAGGGGGGGGAGAGGGAATGGTAGAATCGGTGGGATGGAGAAAATGATGGAACCGATGGGAGGAGAGAGGATAGTGAGAGGAGATAAAAACGAGGCTTAAATATCAATTGAGAGTAAGGGGATTTTGGGACTCAACGTCCCCGCGGCCCGGTCCTTGACCAGTCCTCCAGGTTGCTGGACTGGTCAACCAGACTGTTGGACGCGGCTGCTCGCAGCCTGACGAATGAATTACAGCCTGACTGATCAGGTATCCTTTAGAGGTGTTTATCAAGTTGTCTCTTGGACACTATGAGGGGGGTCAGGTGATTGTGAGGGGCAAGGTGGTTGGAACAAGACACGAAATAGGGAAAGGCAAGATGAGAAGGGAATAGGGAAGGTAGAGAATAACGAAGAAAATAGAGAACGGAGGAAAGAAAATGAATTGGAAGTTAGAAAAAGCCTGAAAAAGGACACAAAGAAATTAAGGATAAAGTGTCGGCGAGACGTGAGAAAGGAAATAATAGCCAAAATATAAAGGAAAGTAGGAGGAAGGAGAGAAGGATAAGGAAGAGAGGGAGAGACGGAGGAGACATGAGGTAGGGGGTGAGGCGACGCGGTCTGATGCACACATTACTGCTACATTGTGGCGGGCCAGGACACAGATGGGTCTATCAGCGCCCCCCTCGTTATGCCCCCCCGCCCGCCCCCCCACACCGCTCCCAGGGGGGGCGGTGGAGGTGTGTTAGTGGGGGGAAGGTGGCAGAGTGCTCAGCAGGTGGGGGGGGTGTACTCGCCTAGTTGTGCATGCGGGGCTTGAGCTCTGGCTCTTTAGTCCCGCCTCTCAACTGTCGTACAACTGTCAAATTTGTTAGGTTAGTAAGATTTTCATTAGATATTTGTTTAAGTATTCTCTTCGTCACTGCTAATGAAGTACCCATATCAATTTCTACCACTGGTTTTCTGCAGGCTGACTTAGCAAGCATATCAACAGTGTCATGCCTTGAGATGCCAACATGTGATGGTATCCAAAGGAATTTAATTTCAAATCTGTTTTCTTTAGCAGCTAAAACATTCATTCGAATATCACTGACTATTTTCTGGGTGTTACTACTACGTGCGTTCAATGCCAGGAGTGCACTCTGCGAGTCACAGTATATAAGTCCACTGTCTTTCTCTTTTACAAATTCCGTGGCAATATGCCACTACATATGCCTGCAAGTTCGGTTTGAGTTGTACCTGCCCAGTCATTGACGCGCTTCATTGCTGTATGTACGAGAGAAGTTTATTTAAATATATTTCATTCACATTCGGTACATCTTCCACCTTCAATCGAACCGTAGACCTGAAAGTTGTAGCATTAAATATTATGATAGATATCGTGAGTAGACATTCACATATGGGACTAATAGAACAAGAACTGGGCAATGTGATGTTATAGTGGCCAGAATACGCCTGGGATATAGACGTATCTGGCAGCTTTCTCAAAACCCAAATGTCGAGTACACAATGTGTCAACTTTGTGAAAGAGAAAACATGCATTCCCTTGAATATTATATTGTAGAATCTCCCATAT
>NC_091155.1:31431306-31496306 GCF_040958095.1 Procambarus clarkii | reverse complement strand
ATGAAGTATGGTGAGTGTGAGAGGATGTGTGAAGGGAAGTATAGAGGGTGTGAGAGCACCTTCACGAGGGCCAACAGTGTTGGAGGATGACACACGGACCTCCTCCACTACACGGCCCCAACACTGGGGTGTAGAAGCTGTGGCTGTAGTCAACAGGTGCACACCCGCAAATATACAATATACATATACTTTAACATTATAACTTTGAGACATATAGTGGCAAAACTTATAGTATATACCTTGCATGATGAATGGAAATTAATTAACTAATTATTTTATAGTTATAACTATTTGCACAACCTCAACATGAGAGAGCAATGTAGACAGACAGACACAGACATATACAGAATACTAACCAACACATACGAGCTATTTCCACCACAGTTTTCAAGAATAATTACCACAAGAATGGAAACCTTTATGTTGTTTAATCAAGATCCGTCTGGTGACTGCTGATGCCGCCCGCCCTCTTCGTTACCATAATGGGCATCGACACCCTTATACCACGCCTCCCATTCTGCTGGACACTCCTTGTTAACTTCCCGGCTCCCATTCTGCTGGACACTCCTTGTTAACTTCCCGCCTCCCATTCTGCTGGACACTCCTTGTTAACTTCCCGCCTCCCATTCTGCTGGACACTCCTTGTTACCTTCCCGCCTCCCATTCTGCTGGACACTCCTTGTTAACTTCCCGCCTCCCATTCTGCTGGACACTCCTTGTTAACTTCCTGCCTCCCATTCTGCTGGACACTCCTTGTTAACTTCCCGCCTCCCATTCTGCTGGACACTCCTTGTTAACTTCCTGCCTCCCATTCTGCTGGACACTCCTTGTTAACTTCCTGCCTCCCATTCTGCTGGACACTCCTTGTTAACTTCCCGCCTCCCATTCTGCTGGACACTCCTTGTTAACTTCCTGCCTCCCATTCTGCTGGACACTCCTTGTTAACTTCCCGCCTTCCATTCTGCTGGACATTCCTTGTTAACTTCCCGCCTCCCATTCTGCTGGACACTCCTTGTTAACTTCCCAGTGACATCACAAGTTTTTTTTTTTTTTTTTTTAAGATGAAGGAGAGGCAAAGGTGAAGGGAAGTATAGAAGTGGGAAATACAGTGAGAGGTATGAAAGCAGTCGGGCTGTCCGCCTTGCTGACACGATGTGTGGGTGTTGGCAGCTAAGCTAAGCTGGCTCCCTCTTGTCAGGGAGCTGTGAGTGTGTGAGAGGTTCTTCACATGTGTTTCACCATATATGGATGTCCATAGATGAATACTGTGTAGCATTCATATATACACACTCCGATGCTTCCACACATGTTATTCTGGCTTTGTTTTATTATTATTATTTATCGAGTTGTTCATACACACATTATTATTGTTGTTCATACACACATTATTATTGTTGTTCATACACACATTATTATTGTTGTTCATACACACATTATTATTGTGTTCATACACACATATTATTGTTTATCGAGTTGTTCATATATACACATATATGAACTGTTCATATATATCTCATCTGGGGATTATATACTGTGGGGCGGGGTTTTCATCCAGAGAATCGAGGCTCTTGGGCCACCAGCTGTGGGAGCGGGGCGTCTCATCTTGGAGCAATCTTTCAAACATTGGGTCCTCTAACATTTCGACATCATTTCCAAGCCATCACACCCTGATGGCTTGGTGCTGCAGTCTGATGTTTAGTGGCTGTATGTTCAGGAGTTCGTGGAGCTCCTGGATTGTCTGATCATATGGTAGACGGTGTTTTGCTGCTCTCCTTAGCGCCTTATTTTGTACTGCTTGCAGTTTCTGCATGTTAGTTTTCTTTATGGTGTGTAGTGGTACTGGGGGATACTCTAGATGCGGCCGAACTAGAACCTTATATAGGTGGATCTGAATGTTAGTACTGAGGCTTCGGAATCTTCTCAGTTTTCCTAATGCTGCTTTGGCTTTGTTTAGTCGGTCCCTTACATGAGTTTGTATCCCTGTTCCATTTATCCTAAGTCCCAGTATTCTGCCTACCTCCGCATATTGGATCGGCTGGTTATCAAGGATGATGGGGTCCGGGTTTCTTTTCGCAATGTGTATTATCTGAAACTTTTGTTTGTTGGTGCTGATTTTCCATTGCTTCTCAAAGTTGTTTATGAGTTCAATTGCTGCCTTGGTCTTGTCGGCTAGTAGCGGCTTTGATGGGCCCGGTTGGCATATTATTTGGGTGACATCGTCAACGTATGTGATGTATTCTCAATGTTGGGGTTGGGGTAGGTCAGCTGTATATATGTTGAATAGAGTGGGGGAGAGGCAGCTTCCTTGTGGTACTCCACTTTTTAGTTCTATTACGTCACCCAAGTAGCCGCCGATATTAAGCCTAGCAGTTCTATTGGCTATAAAGCTGCAGAGAGTAGCAGTAAATCTCTCAAGAAGCCCTAGTTCAGATATCTTATATTTTAGGCCTGCGTGCCACACTTTGTCGAAGGCTTTCGGGACGTCCCTAAGCACTATATCAAGGTTCTGGGAGCAAACAATCCGCTGGGCCCTGGGACCCAGACCTGGCCTGGTGTGGTGGTCTCCTGGGACCCAGACCTGGCCTGGTGTGGTGGTCTCCTGGGACCCAGACCTGGCCTGGTGTGGTGGTCTCCTGGGACCCCCTCCTCCCCCCCCCCCCTGGCCGTGTACTTTACCGCCTGCACACTTGACTGCGGCCAATCTGTCCAGTAACCAATTTCATCAAGTCTCTCCAGGAATTAGTTTCGCGCTGGACCGCAACATTTGTGCCCGTTGTTGCTGAGGGGTGGGGGAGGGGAGGGTTGCTGAGGGGGGGGTGAAGTGGGGGTTTGCTGAGGAAGGTGGAGTGGAGGGTTGCAGAGGGGGGTAGAGTGGAGGGTTGCTGAGGAAGGTGGAGTGGAGGGTTGCTGAGGGGGGTGGAGTGGAGGGTTGCTGGGGAAGGTGGAGTGGAGGGTTGCTGAGGGGGGTGGAGTGGAGGGTTGCTGAGGGGGGTGGAGTGGAGGGTTGCTGAGGGAGGTGGAGTGGAGGGTTGCTGAGGGGGGTGGAGTGGAGGGTTGCTGAGGAAGGTGGAGTGGAGGGTTGCTGAGGAAGGTGGAGTAGAGGGTTGCTGAGGGGGGTGGAGTGGAGGGTTGCTGAGGGGGGTGGAGTGGAGGGTTGCTGAGGGGGGGTGGAGTGGAGGGTTGCTGAGGGGGGTGGAGTGGAGGGTTGCTGAGGGGGGTGGGGTGGAGTGGAGGGATGCTGAGGGGGGTGGAGTGGAGTGGAGGGTTGCTGAGGGGAGTGGAGTGAAGTGGAGGGTTGCTGAGGGGAGTGGAGTGGAGTGGAGGGTTGCTGAGGGGAGTGGAGTGGAGGGTTGCTGAGGGGAGTGGAGTGGAGTGGAGGGTTGCTGAGGGGAGTGGAGTGGAGAGGAGGGTTGCTGAGGGGAGAGGAGTGGAGTGGAGGGTTGCTGAGGGGAGTGGAGTGGAGGGTTGCTGAGGGGAGTGGAGTGGAGTGGAGGGTTGCTGAGGGAGGTGGAGTGGAGTGGAGGGTTGCTGAGGGGAGTGGAGTGGAGAGGAGGGTTGCTGAGGGGAGTGGAGTGGAGAGGAGGGTTGCTGAGGGGAGTGGAGTGGAGGGGAGGGTTGCTGAGGGGAGTGGAGTGGAGGGGAGGGTTGCTGAGGGGAGTGGAGTGGAGGGGAGGGTTGCTGAGGGGAGTGGAGTGGAGGGGAGGGTTGCTGAGGGGAGTGGAGTGGAGGGGAGGGTTGCTGTGGGGAGGGGAATGGAGGGGAGGGTTGCTGAGGGGAGGGGAGTGGAGAGGAGGGTTGCTGAGGGGAGGGTTGCTGAGGGGAGGGGAGTGGAGGGGAGGGTTGCTGAGGGGAGGGGAGTGGAGTGGAGGGTTGCTGAGGGGAGGGGAGTGGAGTGGAGGGTTGCTGAGGGGAGGGGAGTGGAGTGGAGGGTTGCTGAGGGGAGGGGAGTGGAGTGGAGGGTTGCTGAGGGGAGGGGAGTGGAGTGGAGGGTTGCTGAGAGGAGGGGAGTGGAGTGGAGGGTTGCTGAGGGGAGGGGAGTGGAGTGGAGGGTTGCTGAGGGGAGGGGAGTGGAGTGGAGGGTTGCTGAGGGGAGGGGAGTGGAGTGGAGGGTTGCTGAGGGGAGGGGAGTGGAGTGGAGGGTTGCTGAGGGGGGGGAGTGGAGTGGAGGGTTGCTGAGGGGGGGGGAGTAGAGTGGAGGGTTGCTGAGGGGAGGGGAGTGGAGTGGAGGGTTGCTGAGGGGAGGGGAGGGGAGTGGAGGGGGGAATCCATTATATCAACTCAGTAACCTGATCAAATACATGCAGGTGTGCTCACCTATCAGTGCCTACCTACATTAGCGTGTACGGGGAATGAGATCCAGCTCCTGGGCCCCGACCAGCCTGGCTGTTGTCCTCTCTCATCAACGCCTCCAACGTCTACTAATGCCCTTCTTGTCCTCTCCCCCACAATTGGCAATGACTGCGTGTCCACCTCGTTGGTTCCTCTCATTATTGGCAGCCTGTTAGGCTTATCGTGTGAACCCCCCCCCTCGCAAAAGGCGAGGCTGCCCGTGCTGTCACCCAGTCAATTTCTGGCCAGACCTAACGGTACTTAACCTGACTCTCCGAGAGAAGCAGGTGTCGTACAATCTGTGTGTTGTCTCGCTTGCACACCTGCGGCCTGCAACACCTGCGGCCTGCAACACCTGCGGCCTGCAACACCTGCGGCCTGTAACACCTGCGGCCTGCAACACCTGCGGCCTGCAACACCTGCGGCCTGCAACACCTGGACCACGCAACACCTGGACCACGCAACACCTGGACCACGCAACACCTGGACCACGCAACACCTGGACCACGCAACACCTGGGCCACGCAACACCTGCGCCACGCAACACCAGCGCCACGCAACACCTGCGCCACGCAACACCACCGCCACGCAACACCTGCGCCACGCGACACCTGCGCCACGCAACACCAGCGCCACGCAACACCTGCGCCACGTGACACCTGGACCACGCAACACCAGCGCCACGCAACACCTGGACCACGCAACACCAGCGCCACGCAACACCAGCGCCACGCAACACCTGCGCCACGCAACACCTGCGCCACGCAACACCTGCGCCACGCGACACCTGGACCACGCAACACCTGCGCCACGTGACACCTGCGCCACGCAACACCAGCGCCACGTGACCACATACGAACGATCCCTAACAACCTAACTAGCCTTTCAACGTCGGTGTCTAGAAAACGTCACTGTTACGATGCTTTCATTTCCACTAATATATTGCCCTTGTAACGGATTGGTCCGTGACAAGTGGTGACCTGTTAGTACAGAAAATATTGTATAGAGGCGCTGTAATACACATTCTCGTAAAGAATGGTTGGTGGTGGTGGTGGTGGTGGTGCAGGTGGTGGTGGTGGTGGTGGTGCAGGTGGTGGTGCAGGTGGTGGTGGTGGTGGTGGTGGTGGTGGTGCAGGTGGTGGTGGTGGTGGTGGTGCAGGTGGTGGTGGTGGTGGTGGTGCAGGTGGTGGTGCAGGTGGTGGTGGTGGTGGTGGTGGTGCAGGTGCAGGTGGTGGTGGTGGTGGTGGTGGTGGTGGTGCAGGTGCAGGTGGTGGTGGTGGTGGTGGTGCAGGTGGTGGTGGTGGTGGTGGTGGTAGGAAAATACAGCATATCTATATATCATGCCAGCATATACGATATATATAAATACCAGCATATCTTTCATGTCACATTTCAGAACTCAGTGAAGTTTGTCATGCACGACCTTACCTTTCTAAAGTGAAGTTTGTCATGCACGACCTTACCTTTCTAAAGTGAAGTTTGTCATGCACGACCTTACCTTTCTAAAGTGAAGTTTGTCATGCACGACCTTACCTTTCTAAAGTGAAGTTTGTCATGCACGACCTTACCTTTCTAAAGTGAAGTTTGTCATGCACGACCTTACCTTTCTAAAGTGAAGTTTGTCATGCACGACCTTACCTTTCTTCAGTGAAGTTTGTCATGCACGACCTTACCTTCTTCAGTGAAGTTTGTCATGCACGACCTCACCTTCTTCAGTGAAGTTTGTCATGCACGACCTTACCTTTCTTCAGTGAAGTTTGTCATGCACGACCTTACCTTCTTCAGTGAAGTTTGTCATGCACGACCTCACCTTCTTCAGTGAAGTTTGTCATGCACGACCTTACCTTCTTCAGTGAAGTTTGTCATGCACGACCTTACCTTTCTTCAGTGAAGTTTGTCATGCACGACCTCACCTTTCTTCAGTGAAGTTTGTCATGCACGACCTTACCTTCTTCAGTGAAGTTTGTCATGCACGACCTTACCTTTCTTCAGTGAAGTTTGTCATGCACGACCTCACCTTTCTTCAGTGAAGTTTGTCAGGCACGACCTTACCTTTCTAAATTTATTTATTTTATTTATTTATGCATATACAAGAATGGACCACGAATGAAATCTATGTTGACATTTGTCACAAAGTCGATCCTCTGAAGTTGTTCCACCATTCTCCAGCTGATTACTGTCTCCACCACTTTGCACAGACCACTTGTCAGTGACACCGGTCAGTAGTGTAGTCCCTCCTTCCTATCCCAATTTGCTAAATATATTAGAACTAGGTTTGCATTTTTTTCAGATTTATGGGAGGTTTGTTGTCTCGAGCATATTATTACAGTTTCTTGATAACAAGTGACATTGTGTAGTGTCTCTCAGGAGCCATGGTAGGATGTGGTCTGGTCCTGCTGGTTGTGTCACACTAAGTGCCTCCAATGTTATCATAGTCCCACAGAGTCATCCATTGTTTCTTCTGGCCGTTCGTCTGGTGGTGGTGGGACTGTGGTAGTGGTGGCTGTGGTGGTGGTGGTGGCTGTGGAGGTGGTGGTGGTAGCAGCTGTGGTGGTGGTGGTGGCTGTGGAGGTGGTGGTGGTAGCAGCTGTGGTGGTGGTGGTGGCTGTGGAGGTGGTAGTGGCTGTGGAGGTGGTGGTGGCTGTGGAGGTGGTGGTGGCTGTGGAGGAGGTGGTGGCTGTGGAGGTGGTGGTGGGTGTGGTGGTGGTGGGACTGTGGTAGTGGTAGCTGTGGAGGTGGTGGTGGCTGTGGAGGTGGTGGTGGGTGTGGTGGTGGTGGTGGCTGTGGAGGTGGTGGTGGGTGTGGAGATGGTGGTGGGTGTGGTGGTGGTGGCTGTGGAGGTGGTGGTGGCTGTGGAGGTGGTGGTGGCTGTGGAGGTGGTGGTGGGTGTGGTGGTGGTGGCTGTGGAGGTGGTGGTGGGTGTGGTGGTGGTGGCTGTGGAGGGGGTGGTGGCTGTGGAGGTGGTGGTGGCTGTGGAGGTGGTGGTGGGTGTGGTGGTGGTGGTGGGTGTGGTGGTGGTGGTGGCTGTGGAGGTGGTGGTGGGTGTGGAGATGGTGGTGGGTGTGGTGGTGGTGGCTGTGGAGGTGGTGGTGGCTGTGGAGGTGGTGGTGGCTGTGGAGGTGGTGGTGGGTGTGGTGGTGGTGGCTGTGGAGGTGGTGGTGGGTGTGGTGGTGGTGGCTGTGGAGGTGGTGGTGGCTGTGGAGGTGGTGGTGGCTGTGGAGGTGGTGGTGGGTGTGGAGATGGTGGTGGGTGTGGTGGTGGTGGTGGCTGTGGAGGTGGTGGTGGGTGTGGAGATGGTGGTGGGTGTGGTGGTGGTGGCTGTGGAGGTGGTGGTGGCTGTGGAGGTGGTGGTGGCTGTGGAGGTGGTGGTGGGTGTGGTGGTGGTGGCTGTGGAGGTGGTGGTGGGTGTGGTGGTGGTGGCTGTGGAGGTGGTGGTGGCTGTGGAGGTGGTGGTGGCTGTGGAGGTGGTGGTGGGTGTGGAGATGGTGGTGGGTGTGGTGGTGGTGGCTGTGGAGGTGGTGGTGGCTGTGGAGGTGGTGGTGGCTGTGGAGGTGGTGGTGGGTGTGGTGGTGGTGGCTGTGGAGGTGGTGGTGGGTGTGGTGGTGGTGGCTGTGGAGGTGGTGGTGGCTGTGGAGGTGGTGGTGGCTGTGGAGGTGGTGGTGGGTGTGGTGGTGGTGGCTGTGGAGGTGGTGGTGGCTGTGGAGGTGGTGGTGGCTGTGGAGGTGGTGGTGGGTGTGGTGGTGGTGGCTGTGGAGGTGGTGGTGGGTGTGGTGGTAGTGGTGGCTGTGGAGGTGGTGGTGGCTGTGGAGGTGGTGGTGGGTGTGGAGATGGTGGTGGGTGTGGTGGTGGTGGTGGGTGTGGTGGTGGTGGTGGGTGTGGAGGTGGTGGTGGGTGTGGAGGTGGTGGTGGGTGTGGAGGTGGTGGTGGGTGTGGAGGTGGTGGTGGGTGTGGTGGTGGTGGCTGTGGAGGTGGTGGTGGGTGTGGAGGTGGTGGTGGTGGGTGTGGAGGTGGTGGTGGTGGGTGTGGAGGTGGTGGTGGTGGAGACGAAGTTAGCCCAATTGGAGTAAGAGAGGGACCCGTCTGGGCCGTGTTCTTATCTGGATGATTTGCAGGATGTGTCCAACAGGAGGCTGCCAGCCCTAACATTACACCTCCCTAGGGGCGCCCGACACCCGCCCTTATCTCCAACACTCGCCGCCGCCGCCCCATATCCCACAGGTCACCCACAACGCTCCTCCAACCACACCAAAGGTCACCGGAGAGGGGAGTGAGGGGAGATAAGGTCACGGGAGGTAGCAGTGAGGGGAAGCAGTAGTTAGTGAAGTGGTTGAGGCGGGTGAGCCACACACACACACGGGCCGCTGGGATATACACCAGACACAACCACACAGATAGGCCTATAACAGTGACCAGACTAAGGCTGGGACACACCAGCCTACCAGGACACACCTACGAATACAAGACATTAGTTGATACTGTCCCACTCTCACAGTCGGGGAGTGCATGCTGTTTGACTGAGTGCTTCAGACAGTCAGCAGTTACCACCACACACACACGTGCACTAACACCACATTACATACTAAACACTAAACATCTCCACTCCACGAATAAACGGCGCAGCATTTGAACAAAAGATGTAATTGACGTATCTCTGAACTTTACCAACCAAAGACAATGTAAACAATTGTAACATATGTGATTACCATCACATTGGTCTACCACCACCACTGCCACCCACACCACCACTGCCACCCACACCACCACTGCCACCCACACCACCACTGCCACCCACACCACCACCACCACTGCCACCCACACCACCACTGCCACCCACACCACCACTGCCACCCACACCACCACCACCACTGCCACCCACACCACCACTGCCACCCACACCACCACTGCCACCCACACCACCACTGCCACCCACACCACCACCACCACCCACACCACCACTGCCACCCACACCACCACTGCCACCCACACCACCACTGCCACCCACACCACCACTGCCACCCACACCACCACCACCACCCACACCACCACTGCCACCCACACCACCACTGCCACCCACACCACCACCACCACCCACACCACCACTGCCACCCACACCACCACTGCCACCCACACCACCACTGCCACCCACACCACCACTGCCACCCACACCACCACTGCCACCCACACCACCACTGCCACCCACACCACCACCACCACCCACACCACCACTGCCACCCACACCACCACTGCCACCCACACCACCACTGCCACCCACACCACCACTGCCACCCACACCACCACTGCCACCCACACCACCACTGCCACCCACACCACCACCACCACCCACACCACCACTGCCACCCACACCACCACTGCCACCCACACCACCACCACCCACACCACCACTGCCACCCACACCACCACTGCCACCCACACCACCACTGCCACCCACACCACCACTGCCACCCACACCACCACTGCCACCCACACCACCACCACCACCCACACCACCACTGCCACCCACACCACCACTGCCACCCACACCACCACCACCACCCACACCACCACTGCCACCCACACCACCACTGCCACCCACACCACCACCACCACCCACACCACCACTGCCACCCACACCACCACTGCCACCCACACCACCACCACCCACACCACCACTGCCACCCACACCACCACCACCACCCACACCACCACTGCCACCCACACCACCACTGCCACCCACACCACCACTGCCACCCACACCACCACTGCCACCCACACCACCACCACCCACACCACCACTGCCACCCACACCACCACCACCACCCACACCACCACTGCCACCCACACCACCACTGCCACCCACACCACCACTGCCACCCACACCACCACTGCCACCCACACCACCATTGCCACCCACACCACCACCCACACCACCACCCACACCACCACTGCCACCTACACCACCACCACCACCCACACCACCACTGCCACCCACACCACCACTGCCACCCACACCACCACTGCCACCCACACCACCACTGCCACCCACACCACCACTGCCACCCACACCACCACCACCACCCACACCACCACTGCCACCCACACCACCACTGCCACCCACACCACCACCACCACCCACACCACCACTGCCACCCACACCACCACTGCCACCCACACCACCACCACCACCCACACCACCACTGCCACCCACACCACCACTGCCACCCACACCACCACCACCCACACCACCACTGCCACCCACACCACCACCACCACCCACACCACCACTGCCACCCACACCACCACTGCCACCCACACCACCACTGCCACCCACACCACCACTGCCACCCACACCACCACCACCACCCACACCACCACTGCCACCCACACCACCACTGCCACCCACACCACCACCACCACCCACACCACCACTGCCACCCACACCACCACTGCCACCCACACCACCACCACCACCCACACCACCACTGCCACCCACACCACCACTGCCACCCACACCACCACCACCCACACCACCACTGCCACCCACACCACCACCACCACCCACACCACCACTGCCACCCACACCACCACTGCCACCCACACCACCACTGCCACCCACACCACCACTGCCACCCACACCACCACCACCCACACCACCACTGCCACCCACACCACCACCACCACCCACACCACCACTGCCACCCACACCACCACTGCCACCCACACCACCACTGCCACCCACACCACCACTGCCACCCACACCACCACCACCCACACCACCACTGCCACCCACACCACCACCACCACCCACACCACCACTGCCACCCACACCACCACTGCCACCCACACCACCACTGCCACCCACACCACCACTGCCACCCACACCACCACTGCCACCCACACCACCACTGCCACCCACACCACCACCCACACCACCACCCACACCACCACTGCCACCTACACCACCACCACCACCCACACCACCACTGCCACCCACACCACCACTGCCACCCACACCACCACTGCCACCCACACCACCACTGCCACCCACACCACCACTGAGACCCACACCACCACCACCCACACCACCACTGCCACCCACACCACCACCACCACCCACACCACCACTGCCACCCACACCACCACTGCCACCCACACCACCACTGCCACCCACACCACCACTGCCACCCACACCACCACTGCCACCCACACCACCACCACCACCCACACCACCACTGCCACCCACACCACCACTGCCACCCACACCACCACTGCCACCCACACCACCACTGCCACCCACACCACCACTGCCACCCACACCACCACTGCCACCCACACCACCACCCACACCACCACCCACACCACCACTGCCACCCACACCACCACCACCACCCACACCACCACTGCCACCCACACCACCACTGCCACCCACACCACCACTGCCACCCACACCACCACCCACACCACCACCCACACCACCACCCACACCACCACTGCCACCCACACCACCACTGCCACCCACACCACCACTGCCACCCACATCACCACTGCCACCCACACCACCACCACCCACACCACCACTGCCACCCACACCACCACCACCACCCACATGAAGACATAATAAGAGACACAACAACAATATACACAATTCTCAGTGTAATAGACAAAGCCAATAAAGAGACATGTTTACTACGAGGCATGATAAAGGCAGGGACCAAGAACTGGAGCTCGAGGCACAGGTTATCCACTCTGAGGCTTTTAACGTAAGGAAATTGGACAAGTGGAAATGGACCAGAAACTGTATTTCCTAAGTGACAACTATTAAGAGGGGGCTCGAGAGCTAGGTCTCGACCCCCGGACAGAGAGGGGCGTGTGAGGGTGGTGGTGGAGGGGCGGGACAGTGGTGACCCTGTGCCACGACACTCCAGGCACCATAACAACATATTTTAGTGCCACCTCGGTGCCTGGCTCCGTCTCTGGCTTCCATTGCTTCTTAATACCAGGCTCTCTCACCCCCCCCCCTGCCCCGCCCCCACCACAGGAGAGGACCCGGCCACCCGCCTCTTGACGGGTGATCTATGGTCTCCCGCTGGCCACGGACGTGTGTGTGTATGTGTGTGTGTGTGTGTGTGTGTGTGTGTGTGTGTGTGTGTGTGTGTGTGTGTGTGTGTGTGTGTGTGTGTGTGTGTGTGTGTGTGTGTGTGTGTGTGTGTTTTCACCTAGTTGTGCTTGTGGGGGTTGAGTATTGGTCTTTGGTCCCGCCTCTCAACTGTCAATCAACTGGTGTACAGGTTCCTGAGCCTACTGGGCTCTATCATATCTACACTTAACTGTGTATGGAGTCAGCCTCCACCACATCACTGCCTAATACATTCCACCTGTTACTAACTACTGACACTGAAAAAATTCTTTCTAACGTCCCTGTGGCTCATTTGGACACTCAGCTTCTACCTGTGTCCCCGTGTGCGTGTTCCTCCCGTGTTAAAGTATCGGAGGTTTAATTCCTGAAGCCTTTCCTCGTAACTCACACCTCGACCCTCCTGGCACACAGAGCTTCTCAACCTTCGGCAACATCGTCCTGTGTGTGTGATTAAATCATCCCCTTGTTGTGGTAGTACTGGTCGTGACCACGAGGACCATAGTGTATATATACTCACATACAACGAAATTAGAAAATAGAAATCTGAACTATTGAGTTGGACAAAGTGGGAAAACAATATTTTCTTGTGTTGCTTTGACAAACTAACCTCACCTCCCTAGGCCTAATACACGATATTTAACGCCTAATATAGTACATATGTGTACTGTACAAGGCCTAGGAATATTTAAATTTGCATTTTAGCTTCATTTATTTAAAAAGAATTCCTTACTAGTCAGTATACTACTATGTAAAAGCTAAGTACATACGAATTCTTGACTATTGACGATCGTCACAATAGGTACTATCTAAACAGGAAGATGGGATGGATTAAACATAAACCACCCACTAGGGCCGCATATTCCAGGAGTGGTCTGACATACGTGATACACAAGGTCCTCAGCTATTCCATGGACAGACTTATAAAGGCAGTTCTTATGTTTGTCATCCTGACATATCCTGTTCATTATAGGCAGGAAACACCTTCACTCTTCACGATTATTGAAGGATGAAAACATAAAGCCGGAAGCCTGCTGTAACCATCATAATACAGAGAGCCGGAAGCCTGCTGTAACCATCTTAATACAGAGAGCCGGAAGCCTGCTGTAACCATCTTAATACAGAGCCGGAAGCCTGCTGTAACCATCTTAATACAGAGCCGGAAGCCTGCTGTAACCATCTTAATACAGAGCCGGAAGTCTGCTGTAACCATCTTAATACAGAGAGCCGGAAGCCTGCTGTAATCATCTTAATACAGAGCCGGAAGCCTGCTGTAACCATCTTAATACAGAGCCGGAAGCCTGCTGTAACCATCTTAATACAGAGAGCCGGAAGCCTGCTGTAACCATCTTAATACAGAGCCGGAAGCCTGCTGTAACCATCTTAATACAGAGAGCCGGAAGCCTGCTGTAACCATCTTAATACAGAGAGCCGGAAGCCTGCTGTAACCATCTTAATACAGAGAGCCGGAATCCTGCTGTAACCATCTTAATACAGAGCCGGAAGCCTGCTGTAACCATCTTAATACAGAGAGCCGGAAGCCTGCTGTAACCATCTTAATACAGAGAGCCGGAAGCCTGCTGTAACCATCTTAATACAGAGAGCCGGAAGCCTGCTGTAACCATCTTAATACAGAGAGCCGGAAGCCTGCTGTAACCATCTTAATACAGAGAGCCGGAATCCTGCTGTAACACGAGAGTGCCGCTGGTGGGGGCCAGAGTGCCGCTGGTGGGGGCCAGAGTGCCGCTGGTGGGGGCCAGAGTGCCGCTGGTGGGGGCCAGAGTGCCGCTGGTGAGGGGCCAGAGTGCCGCTGGTGAGGGCCAGAGTGCCGCTGGTGAGGGGCCAGAGTGCCGCTGGTGAGGGCCAGAGTGCCGCTGGTGAGGGCCAGAGTGCCGCTGGTGGGGGCCAGAGTGCCGCTGGTGAGGGCCAGAGTGCCGCTGGTGAGTGCCAGAGTGCCGCTGGTGAGGGGCCAGAGTGCCGCTGGTGAGGGCCAGAGTGCCGCTGGTGAGGGCCAGAGTGCCGCTGGTGGGGGCCAGAGTGCCGCTGGTGAGGGGCCAGAGTGCCGCTGGTGGGGGCCAGAGTGCCGCTGGTGAGGGGCCAGAGTGCCGCTGGTGAGGGGCCAGAGTGCCGCTGGTGAGTGCCAGAGTGCCGCTGGTGAGGGGCCAGAGTGCCGCTGGTGAGTGCCAGAGTGCCGCTGGTGAGGGCCAGAGTGCCGCTGGTGAGGGCCAGAGTGCCGCTGGTGAGGGGCCAGAGTGCCGCTGGTAAGGGGCCAGAGTGCCGCTGGTGAGGGGCCAGAGTGCCGCTGGTGAGGGGCCAGAGTGCCGCTGGTGAGGGGCTAGAGTGCCGCTGGTGAGGGCCAGAGTGCCGCTGGTGAGGGGCCAGAGTGCCGCTGGTAAGGGGCCAGAGTGCCGCTGGTGAGGGGCCAGAGTGCCGCTGGTGAGGGGCCAGAGTGCCGCTGGTGAGTGCCAGAGTGCCGCTGGTGAGTGCCAGAGTGCCGCTGGTGAGTGCCAGAGTGCCGCTGGTGAGGGACCAGAGTGCCGTTGGTGAGGGACCAGAGTGCACATGTCTCCTGATGTAGAGTCTGGCCAGAAGTCCTCCCTCAGGTGAGAGAAGACGGGTGAGGGGAGGACAAAGTGAGGGGAAATGAGGAGAATGAACAAGGGGACTAAGAAGAGGAGAGAGAGGGACAGGGAGTGAGGAGACAGTGAGGGAGGGAGCAACGAAGAAAAGGTAAGGAAGGGGAAATATTAACGGAGGTGGTAGAGAACATAAGGGTAGAGTGAGGGGAAAGGGGTTGAGAGAAAGGGGGAGAGGGAGAACGAGGGGGAGATAAAGCGAGCTAAGTAACACTTGAGTTGAGGTCCTGCTTGACCTCAACACGCCGACTGGTCCTCGACGTCTGTTTCTTGCAATCTTTCGAGTGTTGGATATGTGGCTCCTTGTTCCATGCTCCTTATGTGGATATGTGGCTCCTTGTTCCATGCTCCTTATGTGGCTCCTTGTTCCATGTTCCTTATGTGGCTCCTTGTTCCATGTTCCTTATGTGGCTCCTTGTTCCATGTTCCTTATGTGGATATGTGGCTCCTTGTTCCATGTTCCTTATGTGGATATGTGGCTCCTTGTTCCATGCTCCTTATGTGGCTCCTTGTTCCATGTTCCTTATGTGGCTCCTTGTTCCATGTTCCTTATGTGGCTCCTTGTTCCATGTTCCTTATGTGGATATGTGGCTCCTTGTTCCATGCTCCTTATGTGGCTCCTTGTTCCATGTTCCTTATGTGGCTCCTTGTTCCATGTTCCTTATGTGGCTCCTTGTTCCATGTTCCTTATGTGGATATGTGGCTCCTTGTTCCATGTTCCTTATGTGGCTCCTTGTTCCATGCTCCTTATGTGGCTCCTTGTTCCATGTTCCTTATGTGAATATGTGGCTCCTTGTTCCATGCTCCTTATGTGGCTCCTTGTTCCATGTTCCTTATGTGGATATGTGGTTTTTGTTCCATGTTCCTTATGTGGCTCCTTGTTCCATGCTCCTTATGTGGCTCCTTGTTCCATGTTCCTTATGTGGATATGTGGTTTTTGTTCCATGCTCCTTATGTGGCTCCTTGTTCCATGTTCCACATGTGGATAAGTGACTCATTGTTCCATGTTCCACATGTGGATAAGTGACTCATTGTTCCATGTTCCGCATGTGGATAAGTGACTCCTTGTTCCATGTTCCACATGTGGATAAGTGACTCATTGTTCCATGTTCCGCATGTGGATAAGTGACTCATTGTTCCATGTACCGCATGTGGATAAGTGACTCCTGGTTCCATGTTCCACATGTGGATAAGAGATACTCCTCATAATGAGCTGTACAACAACAAATCTAAACCCATAACTCTGAACAACATCAAACAATTAGTTATCACAGTCGCTCTTGCAAGAGAAGTTTTCAAGAGCCTGAAGAGGAGACATTAGATCACAGGATCACTCCTCCTGTGGCTTCTATGGGACACAGGTACACCGTGGACACCCCTCCAGAGACGTTTGTTGCCCAAACGCTTCAGGAGACGGTTTCAGCATTTCTTGAAGCTATAATGAGACAATATACAAGGCTCCTAGCAATTGAAGACTCGCCAAGTGTAGGTTCATGTGCAGGGCCCGGGAGCTGCAGCCCAGCCGCAGCAAGCACATGTAGGTAAGAACATGCACATTTATACATGTGAAAGTGTATTAGTTAATACTGTGGTACTTAACGGTAAAACAGACACACACTCAGTCAACAGAGTCAACAGGGACAACGGGATCAGCTGCAGACGTAACAGGAACACTAACAGTAAGGAACAGCAGGAGGAACAGCACAGTACCCTGGGACCTTGGGGATAGAACCAGGACCAGCAGCACGGTACCCTGGGACCTTGGGGATAGAACCAGGACCAGCACAGTACCCTGGGACCTTGGGGATAAATGGGAAACATACGTTAACAGCAGTAAACCCGAGTGGACCTCCACAGCCCGAGTGGACCTCCACAGCCCGAGTGGACCTCCACAGCCCGAGTGGACCACCACAGCCCGAGTGGACCTCTACAGCCCGAGTGGACCTCCACTGCCCGAGTGGACCACCACAGCCCGAGTGCACCTCCACAGCCCGAGTGCACCTCCACAGCCCGAGTGGACCACCACAGCCCGAGTGCACCTCCACAGCCCGAGTGGACCACCACAGCCCGAGTGCACCACCACAGCCCGAGTGCACCACCACAGCCCGAGTGCACCACCACAGCCCGAGTGGACCTCCACAGCCCGAGTGGACCTCCACAGCCCGAGTGCACCACCACAGCCCGAGTGGACCTCCACAGCCCGAGTGCACCACCACAGCCCGAGTGCACCTCCACAGCCCGAGTGCACCTCCACAGCAGGGCCCCATGTTTACAAAGCGGTGGGCCGAGCACCCAACATGATGTGAGTGACGGGCAATACAAGGTCCACCTTAAGGGTGAAGGCTGTGTGACGCGCTCAAGTGAGTGTCAGGTGAGGGAGAGTAGACCTTGCACTCCACTCCCCTCACTCCTCACAGGTGTCACTCACCCCTCACAAGTGTCACTCACACCTCACTAGGCATACCACCGCTCTCAGTCTCGCCACCTGCTTACTAAAAATAAGACTGAAAAATAAGGCAGATTAAAAATATATTTCTCGGGGGGGGGGGGGGCTGGGTCTTAGGGCTATTAATCTCTGAAGGGTTATTAAGATCACAGTAGCGTACTGACCAGCCAGTGAGAAGACTTCAGTATGGACTAGGACAAAGGTGAACTTACAGTGTGTACTCACAGAGGAATGGGGTATACTTCTCTGTGAATGTGTCACTATACGCTGGGAAATAACTTAGAGCCACAGATATAATCAACATGAATTACGGTGATGAATCACCGTAGTGTGACTGTGTTCATTTTGTCACTGTTGATATTACTGTGATGTTCCACTTATCTTCATTGCCTTTGTACATAACAAATAAGTAAATATAACGATAGTCGTAAATTTCTGAAACGTACGTGTGTGTGTGTGTGTGTGTGTGTGTGTGTGTGTGTATGTGTGTGTGTGTGTGTGTGTGTGTGTGTGTGTGTGTGTGTGTGTGTGTGTGTGTGTGTGTGTATGTGTGTGTGTGTGTGTGTGTGTGTGTGTGTGTGTATGTGTGTGTGTGTGTGTGTGTGTGTGTGTGTGTGTGTGTGTGTGTGTGTGTGTGTGTGTGTGTATGTGTGTGTGTGTGTGTGTGTGTGTGTGTGTGTGTGTGTGTGTGTGTGTGTGTGTGTGTGTGTGTGTGTGTGTGTGTGTGTGTGTGTGTGTGTGTGTGTGTGTGTGTGTGTGTGTGTGTGTACTCACCTATTAGTACTCACCTATTTGTGCTTGCAGCGGTTGAGCTCTGGCTCTTTGGTCCCGCCTCTCAACCATCAATCAGCTGGTGTACAGATTCCTGAGCCTACTGGGCTCTATCATATCTACCTTTAAAACTGTGTATGGAGTCAGCCTCCACCACATCACTGCCTAATGCATTCCATCCGTTAACTACTCTGACACTGAAAAAGGTCCCTGTGGCTCATTTGGGTACTCAGTTTCCACCTGTGTCCCCTTGTTCGCGTACCACTTGTGTTAAACAGTTTATCTTTATCTACCCTGTCAATTCCTCTGGGAATTTTGTAGGTAGTGATCATGTCACCCCTTACTCTTCTGTCTTCTAGTGTCGTGAGGTGCATTTCTCGCAGCCTTTCTTCGTAACTCATGCCTCTTAGTTCTGGGACTAGCCTAGTGGCATATCTCTGAACTTTTTCAAGCTTCGCCTTGTGCTTGACAAGGTACGGGCTCCATGCTAGGGCTGCATACTCCAGGATTGGTCTTACATATGTGGTATACAAGGTTCTGAATGATTCCTTACACAGGTTCCTGAAGGCAGTTTTGATGTTAGCCAGCCTCGCATACGCCGCAGATGTTATTCTTTTGATGTGGGCTTCAGGAGATAGGGTTGGTGTGATATCAACTCCTAGATGCTTATCTCTGTCCGTTTCATAAAGTACTTCATCTTCCATTCTATATCCTGTGTCTGGCCTCCTGTTTCCACTGCCTAGTTTCATTACCTTACATTTACTCGGGTTGAACTTTAGTAGCCATTTGTTGGACCATTCATGCAGTCTGTCTAGGTCATCTTGTAGCCTCATACTATCATCCTCTGTCTTAATCCTCCTCATAATTTTTGCATCATCAGCAAACAATGAGAGGAACGATTCTATACCATCTGGGAGATCATTTACATATATAAGGAACAGTATAGGTCCAAGGACTGAACCCTGCGGGACCCCACTGGTGACGTCACGCCAATCTGAGACCTCACCCCTCACAGTGACTCGCTGTCTTCTGTTACTTAGGTACTCCCTTATCCAATGGAGTACCTTCCCTTTCACTCCTGCCTGCATCTCCAGCTTTCGCACTAGCCTCTGATGTGGCACTGTGTCAAAGGCTTTCTGACAATCCAAAAATATGCAGTCTACCCACCCCTCTCTTGCTTGATTCTTGTTGCCTGGTCGTAGAATTTAGTTAATCCTGTGCGGGCTCCATGCGTATGCGTTCGTGTGTGTGCGTGCGTGTGTATTTGCGTGTGCGTACGTGTGTGAATTTGCGTGTGCGTGCGTGTGTGTGCGCGCGTGTGCGTGCGTGCTGTCTACAGACTTGCGATAATATATAAGAAATAGCTTATTATTATTATTATTATAAAAAATAATTCAATAATGCAAAAAAAAAAAAAAACATTTTAATTACAATATATAAATTATATTTCAACAATGAACACAACATAAACAAAGTTTTTTTCATATAATGACACTTCAGTAATTAGCCAAACGACGTTTCACCTCCAAAAAGTCATTACTGTTTCAATTCGCTTCAGTAATAAGCCAAATCTATTATTTAAAAAACACCAAAACAATGAGATCATTAACAAGCGAGGATCAGTACTCCCTGGAAACACAAACCAAAACTGTCTCTATTTTCCGCTTGTTACAACTTATAATAAAGTTGTTACATCTTGGCTTAACGTGTTTATGACGTATTAGAACGTTGTTACAATTTGCTATATTGGTTGTTATAACTGGTTAGGTGGTGTTAAAACTTGTTCGAACGTTGTACCAACGTCGTAGTTTCGGTGTGTGTTTGGCGGGTTGTAAATTGCTAAAAAAAAAATACAATTTCTTCTAAGCTTATTACTTTTGTTACAAACTTTGTCCAATGACATTTTCAGTCGACAGAAAACTCGCTGAGAATATTGCAAACCTAAACCTGAAAAAAATAAACTTTTTAAATAAACCAATTTTTTTTCCAAAAATTTTAAAACTCCGCATTAAATAAATCTCTCAGATAAATGGCTCCTTACTACATTAAGCTTGATAATTTTTGAGTATAAATTCAAAATAATTTGAAATGAGATAAGGTTTTTACTAATAATATTTAGTACGGAACTGCTGCAGCTTTCTGTATATTTCAAATGTTTAATAGAAATATTTAACTTTCACTTAAAATATTTGTCAAAAAAATATATTTATAACTGTTTATATACAAAAAAATAAAATCCAGTGATGTGGACGTTTGCCATTTATTTTTTTTTTTAATTTTGCCCCGAGGGGGGAGTTTATTGGGCAGCGTCACTCATCTTGTGAGTGGACACACCGCCATAGTGACAGTATTGGGCAGCGTCACTCATCTTGTGAGTGGACACACCGCCATAGTGACAGTATTGGGCAGCGCCACTCATCTTGTGAGTGGACACACCGCCATAGTGACAGTATTGGGCAGCGGCACTCATCCTGTGAGTGGACACACCGCCATAGTGACAGTATTGGGCAGAGGCACTCATCCTGTAAGTGGACACACCGCCATAGTGACAGTATTGGGCAGAGGCACTCATCCTGTAAGTGGACACACCGCCATAGTGACAGTATTGGGCAGAGGCACTCATCTTGTGAGTGGACACACCGCCATGGTGACAGTATTGGGCAGCGTCACTCATCTTGTGAGTGGACACACCGCCATAGTGACAGTATTGGGCAGCGTCACTCATCTTGTGAGTGGACACGCCGCCATAGTGACAGTATTGGGCAGCGGCACTCATCCTGTGAGTGGACACACCGCCATAGTGACAGTATTGGGCAGCGGCACTCATCCTGTGAGTGGACACACCGCCATAGTGACAGTATTGGGCAGCGGCACTCATCTTGTGAGTGGACACACCGCCATAGTGACAGTATTGGGCAGCGGCACTCATCTTGTGAGTGGACACACCGCCATAGTGACAGTATTGGGCAGCGGCACTCATCTTGTGAGTGGACACACCGCCATGGTGACAGTATTGGGCAGCGTCACTCATCTTGTGAGTGGACACACCGCCATAGTGACAGTATTGGGCAGCGGCACTCATCCTGTGAGTGGACACACCGCCATAGTGACAGTATTGGGCAGCGCCACTCATCCTGTGAGTGGACACACCGCCATAGTGACAGTATTGGGCAGAGGCACTCATCCTGTGAGTGGACACACCGCCATAGTGACAGTATTGGGCAGCGGCACTCATCTTGTGAGTGGACACACCGCCATGGTAACAGTATTGGGCAGCGTCACTCATCTTGTGAGTGGACACACCGCCATAGTGACAGTATTGGGCAGCGTCACTCATCTTGTGAGTGGACACACCGCCATAGTGACAGTATTGGGCAGCGGCACTCATCCTGTGAGTGGACACACCGCCATAGTGACAGTATTGGGCAGCGCCACTCATCCTGTGAGTGGACACACCGCCATAGTGATAGTATTGGGCAGAGGCACTCATCCTGTAAGTGGACATACCGCCATAGCAGCATGTACAACACTCCCCAATAGGAAGAAAACCCGCTGGGTTGATCATCCTGTCACTTGTACCCAGACACAGCTGGGACTTGCTTAACTGTCTCAAGTGAACAGCTCCTCAAACAAGAAGATTAACATCTACTCTGGGACCTCTACTTGTCCCTTGCTAAATCAGAGCTTTTGTTACCTATCTACCGCTTCTGCATTGTTTGTAGATGACTCTATTTATGAGTGTTCCTGTGTTTACATGTTGCGGCTCTATAGATGAATGTTCTTTAGACGGCTCTGTAGCTATTGTGGGGAATTTAAGGTAGTTTGGTGTTAACTGGGAGATGATACACGCACCCACTTGTGGACCGAACGACTGCGCTCACCTCGTCAGGAAATGGTAACACACACACACACACACACACACACACACACACACACACACACACACACACACACACACACACACACACACACACACACACACACACACACCAGCTGTCGTCAGCATGGTGTACACATTTGATCAGCCGAGTGTGACCACATTCACTGCATACTTCCACATGAGCTGTAGTGAGCTAGTTGCCTCAACTAACTCCTTTGTCAAGGTACATCAAGACACCACCACTCGCTTCTATGATCAATGTGGTCTGGCCTGGGGCCGCACCACGAGTTACCTGATGTTATTTATATGATCACAAATAGTACCAAATGTTAGAATTGTAGGACAGGTTTAAAACTAAGTTCACATGTAGTTACATAGGAGACGGGGCGGGGCAGGTGTGGGCAGTGAGGGAGGAGACGGGGAGGGGCAGGTGTGGGCAGTGAGGGAGGAGACTGGTGAGGGGCAGGTGTGGGCAATGAGGGAAAAAAAGACTTTATATAACAATTCAACATATTTATAAATGAGAAATTTCACAATATGTTAGTTTCCTTACAAAGTATGGATTATAACCTAAACATATTAGCCAACATTTTCCATAGTCAAATATTTACTTTTGCCACACACACCCACATGTGTTAATATAAACATTCCACGTGTATCATCAGATCCCGTGGATTATATACACAGTCTTCCTGTACAGTACATTGCTCTGAAGACTTTGATGATTACAAATTATATATGTGTGTAAGGACAGTAAATATTTATTGAGGAAATCTGGTTCTATAATTCTGGTGCACCAGTTAACCCGCATGTGGTTCCTCACATGTGGTTCCCCACATGTGATTCCCCATATGTGGGGAACCACATGTGCATTTGGCTGGGCAGGTTTGGTCCCGTCACGTAGGCCTAAGAGAGGCTTAGCTAAGGATTTAATTTTATACATATACAAAAAAACTAAATTTCTTATAACTATGTATTTCGCTGTCGGCTCTGTTGGTCCATCTTCCTCTGACGGCTCTGTTGGTCCATCTTCCCCTGACGGCTCTGTTGGTCCATCTTCCTCTGACGGCTCTGTTGGTCCATCTTCCCCTGACGGCTCTGTTGGTCCATCTTCCTCTGACGGCTCTGTTGGTCCATCTTCCTCTGACGGCTCTATTGGTACATCTTCCCCTGACGGCTCTGTTGGTCCATCTTCCCCTGACGGCTCTGTTGGTCCATCTTCCCCTGACGGCTCTATTGGTACATCTTCCCCTGACGGCTCTGTTGGTCCATCTTCCCCTGACGGCTCTGTTGGTCCATCTTCCCCTGACGGCTCTATTGGTCCATCTTCCCCTGACGGCTCTGTTGGTCCATCTTCCCCTGACGGCTCTGTTGGTCCATCTTCCTCTGACGGCTCTGTTGGTACATCTTCCCCTGACGGCTCTATTGGTACATCTTCCCCTGACGGCTCTGTTGGTCCATCTTCCCCTGACGGCTCTATTGGTACATCTTCCCCTGACGGCTCTGTTGGTCCATCTTCCCCTGACGGCTCTATTGGTACATCTTCCTCTGACGGCTCTGTTGGTCCATCTTCCCCTGACGGCTCTGTTGGTCCATCTTCCTCTGACGGCTCTGTTGGTCCATCTTCCCCTGACGGCTCTGTTGGTACATCTTCCTCTGACGGCTCTGTTGGTCCATCTTCCCCTGACGGCTCTGTTGGTACATCTTCCCCTGACGGCTCTGTTGGTACATCTTCCTCTGACGGCTCTGTTGGTCCATCTTCCCCTGACGGCTCTGTTGGTCCATCTTCCTCTGACGGCTCTGTTGGTACATCTTCCCCTGACGGCTCTGTTGGTACATCTTCCCCTGACGGCTCTGTTGGTACATCTTCCCCTGACGGCTCTGTTGGTACATCTTCCCCTGACGGCTCTGTTGGTCCATCTTCCCCTGACGGCTCTGTTGGTCCATCTTCCCCTGACGGCTCTGTTGGTACATCTTCCCCTGACGGCTCTGTTGGTCCATCTTCCCCTGACGGCTCTGTTGGTACATCTTCCCCTGACGGCTCTGTTGGTACATCTTCCCCTGACGGCTCTGTTGGTCCATCTTCCTCTGACGGCTCTGTTGGTCCATCTTCCTCTGACGGCTCTGTTGGTCCATCTTCCCCTGACGGCTCTGTTGGTCCATCTTCCTCTGACGGCTCTGTTGGTACATCTTCCCCTGACGGCTCTGTTGGTACATCTTCCCCTGACGGCTCTGTTGGTACATCTTCCCCTGACGGCTCTGTTGGTACATCTTCCCCTGACGGCTCTGTTGGTCCATCTTCCCCTGACGGCTCTGTTGGTCCATCTTCCCCTGACGGCTCTGTTGGTACATCTTCCCCTGACGGCTCTGTTGGTCCATCTTCCCCTGACGGCTCTGTTGGTACATCTTCCCCTGACGGCTCTGTTGGTACATCTTCCCCTGACGGCTCTGTTGGTACATCTTCCCCTGACGGCTCTGTTGGTACATCTTCCCCTGACGGCTCTGTTGGTACATCTTCCCCTGACGGCTCTGTTGGTGCATCTTCCTCTGACGGCTCTGTTGGTACATCTTCCCCTGACGGCTCTGTTGGTACATCTTCCCCTGACGGCTCTATTGGTACATCTTCCCCTGACGGCTCTATTGGTACATCTTCCCCTGACGGCTCTGTTGGTCCATCTTTCCCTGACGGCTCTGTTGGTACATCTTCCCCTGACGGCTCTGTTGGTACATCTTCCCCTGACGGCTCTGTTGGTACATCTTCCTCTGACGGCTCTATTGGTACATCTTCCCCTGACGGCTCTGTTGGTACATCTTCCCCTGACGGCTCTGTTGGTACATCTTCCTCTGACGGCTCTGTTGGTACATCTTCCTCTGACGGCTCTGTTGGTACATCTTCCCCTGTCGGCTCTGTTGGTACATCTTCCCCTGACGGCTCTGTTGGTACATCTTCCCCTGACGGCTCTGTTGGTACATCTTCCCCTGACGGCTCTGTTGGTACATCTTCCCCTGACGGCTCTGTTGGTACATCTTCCCCTGACGGCTCTGTTGGTACATCTTCCCCTGACGGCTCTGTTGGTACATCTTCCCCTGACGGCTCTGTTGGTCCATCTTCCCCTGACGGCTCTGTTGGTCCATCTTCCTCTGACGGCTCTGTTGGTCCATCTTCCCCTGACGGCTCTGTTGGTACATCTTCCCCTGACGGCTCTATTGGTCCATCTTCCTCCTTAAACTCTAAATCCGGAAGACTACAAGTCTTACCGACCGGACTTACTCTGGTAAGTCCGGTCGGTAAGTCCATTCCCTCACTTTTGTAGTGTTGAGTAGGAGCTCTACACTAGGGGGCATTCCGTCCTCTACAGTGTTCCCAACGTCATTAAACTGATGTACTAAATTGCCCGAACCTAACCTAACAGAGGACCCACGAATAGAAAACGGGGGACGTTACGTCAAGTTTGCGAGCCGCTGACTGTGACGTTGGGCATCTTTACGTCAAAATACGTCGTGTTAAGCGAGAAGTTCGGTTGTGCCCTATGATATAAATAGAAAATATATGGAGGGTTTGTTATACGACCTCCCCCCCCTCCCCTCTACTTCCCTAACTCTTCCCCTGACGTGTGTCATTCCCCCTGGTGTCATTCCCCCTGGTGTGTCAGTCCCCTGGTGTGTCATTCCCCTGGTGTGTCATTCCCCCTGGTGTGTCATTCCCCCTGGTGTGTCATTCCCCCTGGTGTGTCATTCCCCCTGGTGTGTCATTCCCCTGGTGTGTCATTCCCCCTGGTGTGTCATTCCCCCTGGTGTGTCATTCCCCTGGTGTGTTATTCTCCGGATGTGTCACTCCCCTGGTGTGTCATTCCCCCTGGTGTGTCATTCCCCTGGTGTGTCATTCTCCGGATGTGTCATTCTCCGGATGTGTCATTCCCCTGGTGTGTCATTCCCCCTGGTGTGTCAGTCCCCTGGTGTGTCACTCCCTGGTGTGTGATTCCCCTGGTGTGTCATTCCCCTGGTGTGTTATTCTCCGGATGTGTCACTCCCCTGGTGTGTCATTCCCCCTGGTGTGTCATTCCCCTGGTGTGTCATTCTCCGGATGTGTCATTCTCCGGATGTGTCACTCCCCTGGTGTGTCATTCCCCCTGGTGTGTCATTCCCTTGGTGTGTCATTCCCCTGGTGTGTCATTCCCCTGGTGTGTCATTCCCCTGGTGTGTCAGTCCCCTGGTGTGTCATTCCCCCTGGTGTGTCATTCCCCCTGGTGTGTCATTCCCCCTGGTGTGTCATTCCCCTGGTGTGTCATTCCCCCTGGTGTGTCATTCCCCCTGGTGTGTCATTCCCCCTGGTGTGTCATTCCCCCTGGTGTGTCATTCCCCTGGGGTGTCATTCTCCGGATGTGTCATTCTCCGGATGTGTCATTCTCCGGATGTGTCACTCCCCTGGTGTGTCATTCCCCCTGGTGTGTCATTCCCTTGGTGTGTCACTCCCCTGGTGTGTCATTCCCCTGGTGTGTCATTCCCCTGGTGTGTCATTCCCCTGGTGTGTCAGTCCCCTGGTGTGTCATTCCCCCTGGTGTGTCATTCCCCCTGGTGTGTCATTCCCCCTGGTGTGTCATTCCCCCTGGTGTGTCATTCCCCCTGGTGTGTCATTCCCCCTGGTGTGTCATTCCCCCTGGTGTGTCATTCCCCCTGGTGTGTCATTCCCCTGGTGTGTCATTCCCCCTGGTGTGTCACTCCCCGGCGTGTCACTCCCCGGCGTGTCACTCCCCGGCGTGTCACTCCCCGGCGTGTCACTCCCCGGCGTGTCACTCCCCGGCGTGTCACTCCCCGGCGTGTCACTCCCCGGTGTGTCACTTCCTGGTGGGGAGTGACACACCACAGGTGGAGTGGCCCCCACATCCTCCCGTCCTTTCAACTGTCCACAGTCTACCGTACCCAGAGGGAGGTGCCCTAGTGAGGTGGGGGGGGGAGGAATGAGAGAAAGGGAGTGAAAGGTAGAAAGTGTTTAAGGTGCGAGAGAGACTTGTGAGGGGAGGGAAAGGTAGGCTTGAGAAGGGGGAAGCGAGGGACAGTGAGGGGAGAGGCAGAGAAGTGACGGAAGAGGATCAAAGGGCTGAAGACACAAAGGGGAAAGACCGAGTGAAGATCCCAAGGGGGAGTGGGATTAGCGGCCCACTTTGGGAAGGAGGGAGAGGGAAGTACTGGGGGATGGAAGGTGTAGGGAGGAGGTAGGAAGAGGAAGGTGGTGTTGTGAGGGGACAGGTGAAGGGAAGTATTGATGGCCCCCCCCTCTTGTAAAGATGTCCTGATACCCCCCCCCCCTTGTAAAGATGTCCTGATACCCCCCCCTTGTAAAGATGTCCTGATACCCCCCCCTTGTAAAGATGTCCTGATACCCCCCCCTCCCTTGGAAAGACGTCCAGATACCAGCCCCCACCCTTGTAAAGACGTCCAGATATCAGCCCCCACCCTTGTAAAGACGTCCAGATATCAGCCCCCACCCTTGTAAAGACGTCTTGATACCAGCCCCCACCCTTGTAAAGGCGTCCTGATACCAGCCCCCACCCTTGTAAAGACGTCCAGATACCAGCCCCCACCCTTGTAAAGACGTCTTGATACCAGCCCCCCCACCCTTGTAAAGACGTCCTGATACCAGCCCCCACCCTTGTAAAGACGTCTTGATACCAGCCCCCCCACCCTTGTAAAGACGTCCTGATACCAGCCCCCACCCTTGTAAAGACGTCTTGATACCAGCCCCCCCACCCTTGTAAAGACGTCTTGATACCAGCCCCCCCACCCTTGTAAAGGCGTCCAGATACCAGCCCCCCCACCCTTGTAAAGACGTCTTGATACCAGCCCCCCCCACCCTTGTAAAGGCGTCCAGATACCAGCCCCCCACCCTTGTAAAGACGTCCTGATACCAGCCCCCCACAATTGTAAAGACGTCCATATACCAGCCCCCCCACCCTTGTAAAGACGTCCAGATACCAGCCCCCCACCCTTGTAAAGACGTCCAGATACCAGCCCCCCACCCTTGTAAAGACGTCCTGATACCAGCCCCCCACAATTGTAAAGACGTCCATATACCAGCCCCCCCACCCTTGTAAAGACGTCTAGATACCAGCCCCCCACCCTTGTAAAGACGTCTAGATACCAGCCCCCCACCCTTGTAAAGACGTCCTGATACCAGCCCCCACCCTTGTAAAGACGTCCAGAAACCGGCCCCACCCTTGTAAAGACGCCTACATACCAGCCCCCACCCTTGTAAAGATGTCCTGATGCCAGCCCCCCCCCCATCACCCTTGTAAAGACGTCCTGATACCAGCCCCCACCCTTGTAAAGACGTCTTGATATCAGCCCCCACCCTTGTAAAGATGTCCTGATACCAGCCCCCCACCCTTGTAAAGATGTCCTGATACCAGCCCCCACCCTTGTAAAGACGTCCTGATACCAGCCCCCACCCTTGTAAAGACGTCTTGATATCAGCCCCCACCCTTGTAAAGATGTCCTGATACCAGCCCCCCACCCTTGTAAAGATGTCCTGATACCAGCCCCCACCCTTGTAAAGACGTCCTGATACCAGCCCCCACTCTTGTAAAGACGTTCAGATACCAGCCCCCACCCTTGTAAAGATGTCCTGATATCAGCCCCCCACCATTGTAAAGATGTCCTGATACCAGCCCTCCACCCTTGTAAAGACGTCCTGATACCAGCCCCCCACCCTTGTCAAGATGTCCTGATACCAGCCCCCCACCCTTGTAAAGATGTCCTGATACCAGCCTCCACCCTTGTAAAGATGTCCTGATACCAGCCCCCACCGTTGTAAAGAAGTCCAGATACCAGCCCCTACCCTTGTAAAGCAGTCCAGATACCAGCCCCCGCCCTTGTAAAGACGTCATGATACCAGCCATCCACCCTTGTATAGATGTCCTGATACCAGCCTCCACCCTTGTAAAGACGTCATGATACCAGCCCCCACCCTTGTAATTACGTCATGATACCAGCCCCCACCCTTGTAAAGACGTCATGATACCAGCCCCCACCCTTGTAAAGACGTCATGATACCAGCCCCCACCCTTGTAAAGACGTCATGATACCAGCCCCCACCCTTGTAAAGATGTCCTCATACCAGCCTCCACCCTTGTAAAGACGTCCAGATACCAACCCCCCACCCTTATAAAGATGTCCTGATACCAGCCCCCACCCTTGTAAAGACGTCCAGATACCAGCCCCACCCTTGTAAAGATGTCCTGATACCAGCCCCCACCCTTGTAAAGACGTCCAGATACCAGCCCCACCCTTGTAAAGATGTCCTGATACCAGCCCCCACCCTTGTAAAGACGTCCAGATACCAGCTCCCACCCTTGTAAAGATGTCCTGATACCAGCCCCCACCCTTGTAAAGACGTCCAGATACCAGCCCCCACCCTTGTAAAGACGTCCAGATACCAGCCCCCACCCTTGTAAAGACGTCATGATACCAGCCCCCACCCTTGTAAAGACGTCATGATACCAGCCCCCACCCTTGTAAAGACGTCATGATACCAGCCCCCACCCTTATAAAGACGTCCTAATACCAGCCCCCACCCTTGTAAAGACGTCCTAATACCAGCCTCCACTCTTGTAAAGACGTCCTAATACCAGCCCCCACCCTTGTAAAGACGTCCTAATACCAGCCTCCACCCTTGTAAAGACGTCCTAATACCAGCCCCCACCCTTGTAAAGACGTCCCAATACCAGCCTCCACCCTTGTAAAGACGTCCTAATACCAGCCTCCACCCTTGTAAAGACGTCCTAATACCAGCCTCCACCCTTGTAAAGACGTCCTAATACCAGCCTCCACCCTTGTAAAGACGTCCTAATACCAGCCCCTCCCTTGTAAAGACGTCCTAATACCAGCCTCCACCCTTGTAAAGACGTCCTAATACCAGCCCCCACCCTTGTAAAGACGTCCTAATACCAGCCCCACCCTTGTAAAGACGTCCTAATACCAGCCCCCACCCTTGTAAAGATGTCCTAATACCAGCCCCCACCCTTGTAAAGACGTCCTAATACCAGCCTCCACCCTTGTAAAGACGTCCTAATACCAGCCCCCACCCTTGTAAAGACGTCCCAATACCAGCCCCCACCCTTGTAAAGACGTCCTAATACCAGCCCCCACCCTTGTAAAGACGTCCTAATACCAGCCTCCGCCCTTGTAAAGACGTCCTAATACCAGCCCCCACCCTTGTAAAGACGTCCTAATACCAGCCCCACCCTTGTAAAGACGTCCTAATACCAGCCCCCACCCTTGTAAAGATGTCCTAATACCAGCCCCCACCCTTGTAAAGACGTCCTAATACCAGCCTCCACCCTTGTAAAGACGTCCTAATACCAGCCCCCACCCTTGTAAAGACGTCCTAATACCAGCCCCCACCCTTGTAAAGACGTCCTAATACCAGCCTCCACCCTTGTAAAGACGTCCTAATACCAGCCCCCACCCTTGTAAAGACGTCCTAATACCAGCCCCACCCTTGTAAAGACGTCCTAATACCAGCCCCCACCCTTGTAAAGATGTCCTAATACCAGCCCCCACCCTTGTAAAGACGTCCTAATACCAGCCTCCACCCTTGTAAAGACGTCCCAATACCAGCCTCCACCCTTGTAAAGATGAAGCACTCCCATAAAACATCTCTGAAGGAAATGTACACACTGGGTTCATCTCTCCCCAGAAATAAATCATCACAAGAGGAGAACAGACAAAGACTTGAACATTGATGATAATGTTAAATGTGTTGATCAGTATGAGTACATCATCACAGGTGCAAACTGCAGGTTCCTCCGGCTCTCTCCACCCACAACTGTTATGAGTTTTAGAAATTACTTGTTGTTGTTGTTATAGATTCAGCTACTTGGAACAAGTTCCAAGTAGCACGGGCTATGGTGAGCCCGTAACTTACGTGGCACAGGAGCGGGGCAAGCAAATTACTAACGAGTAAAGTTTACGAATAAAAATAGTGATGATTATTATACTAAAATAAAGATTACATGATATGTTAATTTTACATCTTTGTCGTAAATAATCTACTGAATTTTCTAATTTTAAGATACAACAATTTACCAATGAAATTTTTGGATTTCACTCTGAAGTTTGTACTTTTGGTGGACACCATCGGCTGTAAGAAGGGCCAGGAAGGGAAACTTCATCATACCACTGAAGCACGTGAAGGTCGTCTCTGAGCTCTGAAGGCTGCAGTGTCCTGGAACTGTCACAGGGCTTCTATTATGGTCATTAATATGATGTGCCCAACATATGTTGGCTCCAACGTGGTCATTCCTTCCCCTCGTTCCATCCTAACTCCTTATCCTGATCCTTTCCCAGTGCTACATAGCCGTAGTGACTTGGCGCTTTATCCTGATAGTTCGCTTTCCAACGACCTGTGCCGCACCACTCTTGAAGAGCTCTTGTATGGGAGCTCTTGTAGGGGCTCTTGTGGGGGCTCTTCTCAAATTATATGAAAGGCTCTAGTGCACACAGTGGAGTATGATTCTTGAAGTACCAATAACTACCAAATTAGAAATCTGCGGTTAGAACTAAGTCTTTCTACCCTTAAAACCGGATCAAGGAACTGAAACCTGTTGCTCTTAACATTCCACTACTATGGTGCGCCAAAGAAAACACTAAAAGCACTTACACTGAAATCACTTATAGGGACCTGGTAGCCTGGTGGATAGCGTGCAGGGCTCCTAATTCTGTGGTGCGGGTTCGATTCCCGCATCAGGCAGAAACAAATGGGCAAAGTTTCTTTCACCGTGAATGCCCCTGTTACCTATCAGTAAATAGGTACCTGGGAGTTAGTCAGCTGTCACGAGCTGCTTCCTGGGGTGTGTGTGGTGTGGAGGAGAAAAAATAGTAGTTAGTAAACAGTTAATTGACAGTTGAGTGGCGGGCCGAAAGAGCAAAGCTCAACCCCCGCAAATATAACTAGGTGAATACTGAATTCTGCACGAATTACAGGAGGAAAATATAGTAGTTCAAAGTGGCAAGATTGATCAGTGTGTTGTCTGGAAGAACTGCGCCTGCTTGAGCAAGCACGCCTGTAAGGTATCAGAACAAGTGCAGTTAGATGAATACAAAACTTAACTATCAACTTAACATTTATATTTGACTTCCCCACCCGTAGTGCAGACACCGGAAGTATTCACTAGTCAACTCATTCATGAGTTGACTAGTGAATAGCATTAAATTGGTATCTATAGGTAATAGGTACCTAGGTACCTATTGGCAGTAAATAGGTACCTGGGAGTTAGACAGCTGCTACGGGCTGCTTCCTGGGGATGTGTAACAAAAAAGGAGGCCTGGACGAAGACGGGGCCGCGGGGACGCTAAGCCCCGAAATCATCTCAAGATAACTACAAGACGGGTCTGGATTCACTATACTCACTACTGAACAGTTCTCACCCCTCAGGGACTCATCTGTATGTCTCGTTTCCCCGACCCACTGTTCCCAGGTCCGAACTATGCATGTCCTTACATCTCAGGCTCCTCAGCTCCGAATCGAGCCTTGTTCTGTATGTACAGGTATGGATCACTTCTAGTTTTGTCTTTGTTCGGGTTGGAGTTCCATGCCAGGGCTACATACTCAAAAGTTTCATATAGGCTGCATGTACACTTTGTTAGGTTGCTGAAGGCTCCGCTGACCTGGCCCAGTTTGGTCTGCACCACTGATGGTATTCTACCCTCGTAGAATACTTCTCTAGCCTCAGTAAGAGTTTCTTCTCTTGGTCAGTATCGAATGCTTTCTGGCAGTCGAGGAATGTGGCGTCCGACCATATGTCTGTTTAATGTCTTATCTTGTTGTAGAATTCCATATAGTTTCTCAAGGAGGATTTTCCTTCGTTAAATCTACATTTCTGGTGTAAGTCTCGTGTTGGGGGAGTGAGAGGGGAGAGAGGGGGGGGTGAGGGGTGGCGCCACGGGCGGCAAAAGAGGTGACATTTGATGCGTTAAGTTTGTAAACATTTCCTTTATCTGCTCACCGCCCTCACAAGCCTCAGTGCGTCCCCCCGGTGCGTCACCTAGTGCGTCACCCGGCACTATACCAGCCAGAGTGCGTCACCCGTCACTATACCAGCCCGAGTGCGTCACCCGTCACTATACCAGCCCGAGTGCGTCACCCGTCACTATACCAGCCCGAGTGCGTCACCCGGCACTATACCAGCCTGAGTGCGTCACCCGGCACTATACCAGCCTGAGTGCGTCACCCGTCACTATACCAGCCTGAGTGCGTCACCCGTCACTATACCAGCCCGAGTGCGTCACCCGTCACTATACCACCCTGAGTGCGTCACCCGTCACTATACAAGCCCGAGTGCGTCACCCGTCACTATACCAGCCTGAGTGCGTCACCCGTCACTATACCAGCCCGAGTGCGTCACCCGTCACTATACCAGCCTGAGTGCATCACCCGTCACTATACCAGCCCGAGTGCGTCACCCGTCACTATACCAGCCTGAGTGCGTCACCCGTCACTATACCAGCCTGAGTGCGTCACCCGTCACTATACCAGCCCGAGTGCGTCACCCGTCACTATACCAGCCCGAGTGCGTCACCCGTCACTATACCAGCCCGAGTGCGTCACTCAGTACAGGGTTCTTCAAAGTACATGTTCCAATCCATTACTGGTCGCAAGTGTTTATTTTTATTAACACATTTAGTTACATCTGCATTTGTGCAGCTGCCCTAGACTATATGAAGGGGAGTACAGCGTGTCAAAAAGCTAGCTACATGATGCTAAAAAAATCCCATCACACAGGATGGTTAGTCATACAGAGGCATGTGATCAGTAGTCTGCGCTGACAGACTCTGGGAGCATTATGAGGATATCTTCAAGAACACGGGTGAATAAATTGCAAAGCTCCAGGTGCCTCATGCCGACTGGTCTGAAAGGTCTGATAACTGGACATTCGGTGATGTAGTGTATGAGATCATGCCGCAGTTCCTGCTCACAGAGTTTGCCCCTGAAGTGCTCAGGATTGGGAGATCCGTCACCTGTAGCCACCTGCCACAGGTAACGGTAGCCACCTGCCACGGGCAACGGTAGCCACCAGCCACAGGTAACGGTAGCCACCTGCCACAGGTAATGGCAACCCAACCAGATCCTGGCAACCACTGTGTCGCACAGTCTGGTGGACGCTTTGTACTACCAATAACATAGCTTTTTTATACTGGTTCTTTCAGGCCATTGGGAGTCGGTAATTTATCTCCTATTAGACCCGAGTGTTTGGTCCGGCTGACAGGCCTTCAGAGGAAAATGTGACGGGTATGGTCTGCGTCCTCTCGCGAACCCTCTACCAAGAAGAAAAAGTTATGGATAATATAGTTATGATTATAGAGTGATGAATTGATATGGGCAATATAGTGATGAATTTTTTGTGTGTGGCTTTAAGTTTGGAAATGAAAAATAAAAATAAAAATACTTATAAAACGTAGTGTTATTTTCAGTAAAGTTCTAGCAAATAAAAGCTTGAAACCATCAAAATTAAAAAGGCGGCTTGAGTCAAAGCTTGTAGACCTCATTGAAAAACCTGTGGAGAAGAAAGAAATTGTCAGAGAAGAAAGTGGATCTGATCCACTGGATCTGACAGATCCGAGTGGATCTGTCGGGAAAATGTTTGGTAAATCAGAGCACTGTTGACGATGAAGAGCCGCTGGCATCCTGTCTAGCTGCTTATCGTATAGCTAAAGAGAAAGTGTCATATACCTACGATGAAAAACTTGTTCTTCCAGCTACTGTGGATTTAGTGAGTACAATTCATGATGAAAAGTCTGGGAGAAGATCACTCGCGTCCATCTCAGTGATGCAACGGAGTCTCGTTGGATTAATGATATTGCAGAAGACTTTGAAATTTCAGCTGGTGTCGTGTCTCCTGTCTCTTGAAGACTTTGCTCTCCAACTGAATGAAAGCAATACAATATTTATTTGTGCAACCCGGAGCCTCAATGTCACAAGCAACCTCAGTGTGTCAGTTGTATTTTTAAAGAAAATAATACAAAGTCTAAACATACATTTATTTGGAAACTATTTGGTATACTTTGTCTATCATCTATCACATACGGATTATCTTGAGGTTATCTTGATGATTTTGGGGCTTAGCGTCCCCGCGGCCCGGTCCTCGACCAGGCCTCCTTTTTGTTACACATCCCCAGGAAGCAGCCCTAACAGCTGTCTAACTCCCAGGTACCTATTTACTGTTAGGTGAACAGGCGGATCAGGGTGAAAGAAACTCTGCCCATTTGTTTCAGCCTCCGCCGGGGATCGAACCTGGAACCTTAGGACTATGAATCCCGAGCACTATCCCACTCAGCCGCCAGGCCCCTTTCTGGACGGCGCCTGACGGAACTGGGAAAGATTATGCAAAAGTTTGCTGCAAATTTCAAATCTGGTCAGAGGGTAGGCCAGGTGTATTACTGGCTAGCAGGTCAGAGGGTAGGCCAGGTGTATTACTGGCTAGCAGGCCAGAGGGTAGGCCAGGTGTATTACTGGCTAGCAGGTCAGAGGGTAGGCCAGGTGTATTACTGGCTAGCAGGTCAGAGGGTAGGCCAGGTGTATTACTGGCTAGCAGGCCAGAGGATAGGCCAGGTGTATTACTGGCTAGCAGGCCAGAGGGTAGGCCAGGTGTATTACTGGCTAGCAGGTCAGAGGGTAGGCCAGGTGTATTACTGGCTAGCAGGTCAGAGGGTAGGCCAGGTGTATTACTGGCTAGCAGGCCAGAGGGTAGGCCAGGTGTATTACTGGCTAGCAGGTCAGAGGGTAGGCCAGGTGTATTACTGGCTAGCAGGCCAGAGGGTAGGCCAGGTGTATTACTGGCTAGCAGGTCAGAGGGTAGGCCAGGTGTATTACTGGCTAGCAGGTCAGAGGGTAGGCCAGGTGTATTACTGGCTAGCAGGTCAGAGGGTAGGCCAGGTGTATTACTGGCTAGCAGGCCAGAGGATAGGCCAGGTGTATTACTGGCTAGCAGGCCAGAGGGTAGGCCAGGTGTATTACTGGCTAGCAGGTCAGAGGGTAGGCCAGGTGTATTACTGGCTAGCAGGTCAGAGGGTAGGCCAGGTGTATTACTGGCTAGCAGGCCAGAGGGTAGGCCAGGTGTATTACTGGCTAGCAGGCCAGAGGGTAGGCCAGGTGTATTACTGGCTAGCAGGCCAGAGGGTAGGCCAGGTGTATTACTGGCTAGCAGGTCAGAGGGTAGGCCAGGTGTATTACTGGCTAGCAGGCCAGAGGGTAGGCCAGGTGTATTACTGGCTAGCAGGCCAGAGGGTAGGCCAGGTGTATTACTGGCTAGCAGGCCAGAGGGTAGGCCAGGTGTATTACTGGCTAGCAGGCCAGAGGGTAGGCCAGGTGTATTACTGGCTAGCAGGTCAGAGGGTAGGCCAGGTGTATTACTGGCTAGCAGGTCAGAGGGTAGGCCAGGTGTATTACTGGCTAGCAGGTCAGAGGGTAGGCCAGGTGTATTACTGGCTAGCAGGTCAGAGGGTAGGCCAGGTGTATTACTGGCTAGCAGGTCAGAGGGTAGGCCAGGTGTATTACTGGCTAGCAGGTCAGAGGGTAGGCCAGGTGTATTACTGGCTAGCAGGTCAGAGGGTAGGCCAGGTGTATTACTGGCTAGCAGGTCAGAGGGTAGGCCAGGTGTATTACTGGCTAGCAGGTCAGAGGGTAGGCCAGGTGTATTACTGGCTAGCAGGTCAGAGGGTAGGCCAGGTGTATTACTGGCTAGCAGGCCAGAGGGTAGGCCAGGTGTATTACTGGCTAGCAGGTCAGAGGGTAGGCCAGGTGTATTACTGGCTAGCAGGTCAGAGGGTAGGCCAGGTGTATTACTGGCTAGCAGGCCAGAGGGTAGGCCAGGTGTATTACTGGCTAGCAGGTCAGAGGGTAGGCCAGGTGTATTACTGGCTAGCAGGTCAGAGGGTAGGCCAGGTGTATTACTGGCTAGCAGGCCAGAGGGTAGGCCAGGTGTATTACTGGCTAGCAGGCCAGAGGGTAGGCCAGGTGTATTACTGGCTAGCAGGCCAGAGGGTAGGCCAGGTGTATTACTGGCTAGCAGGCCAGAGGGTAGGCCAGGTGTATTACTGGCTAGCAGGCCAGAGGGTAGGCCAGGTGTATTACTGGCTAGCAGGCCAGAGGGTAGGCCAGGTGTATTACTGGCTAGCAGGTCAGAGGGTAGGCCAGGTGTATTACTGGCTAGCAGGCCAGAGGGTAGGCCAGGTGTATTACTGGCTAGCAGGCCAGAGGGTAGGCCAGGTGTATTACTGGCTAGCAGGTCAGAGGGTAGGCCAGGTGTATTACTGGCTAGCAGGCCAGAGGGTAGGCCAGGTGTATTACTGGCTAGCAGGCCAGAGGGTAGGCCAGGTGTATTACTGGCTAGCAGGTCAGAGGGTAGGCCAGGTGTATTACTGGCTAGCAGGCCAGAGGGTAGGCCAGGTGTATTACTGGCTAGCAGGCCAGAGGGTAGGCCAGGTGTATTACTGGCTAGCAGGTCAGAGGGTAGGCCAGGTGTATTACTGGCTAGCAGGCCAGAGGGTAGGCCAGGTGTATTACTGGCTAGCAGGCCAGAGGGTAGGCCAGGTGTATTACTGGCTAGCAGGTCAGAGGGTAGGCCAGGTGTATTACTGGCTAGCAGGCCAGAGGGTAGGCCAGGTGTATTACTGGCTAGCAGGCCAGAGGGTAGGCCAGGTGTATTACTGGCTAGCAGGTCAGAGGGTAGGCCAGGTGTATTACTGGCTAGCAGGTCAGAGGGTAGGCCAGGTGTATTACTGGCTAGCAGGTCAGAGGGTAGGCCAGGTGTATTACTGCCTAGCAGGTCAGAGGGTAGGCCAGGTGTATTACTGCCTAGCAGGTCAGAGGGTAGGCCAGGTGTATTACTGCCTAGCAGGTCAGAGGGTAGGCCAGGTGTATTACTGCCTAGCAGGTCAGAGGGTAGGCCAGGTGTATTACTGCCTAGCAGGTCAGAGGGTAGGCCAGGTGTATTACTGGCTAGCAGGTCAGAGGGTAGGCCAGGTGTATTACTGGCTAGCAGGTCAGAGGGTAGGCCAGGTGTATTACTGGCTAGCAGGTCAGAGGGTAGGCCAGGTGTATTACTGGCTAGCAGGTCAGAGGGTAGGCCAGGTGTATTACTGGCTAGCAGGTCAGAGGGTAGGCCAGGTGTATTACTGGCTAGCAGGTCAGAGGATAGGCCAGGTGTATTACTGGCTAGCAGGTCAGAGGGTAGGCCAGGTGTATTACTGGCTAGCAGGTCAGAGGGTAGGCCAGGTGTATTACTGGCTAGCAGGCCAGAGGGTAGGCCAGGTGTATTACTGGCTAGCAGGTCAGAGGGTAGGCCAGGTGTATTACTGGCTAGCAGGTCAGAGGGTAGGCCAGGTGTATTACTGGCTAGCAGGTCAGAGGGTAGGCCAGGTGTATTACTGGCTAGCAGGTCAGAGGGTAGGCCAGGTGTATTACTGGCTAGCAGGTCAGAGGGTAGGCCAGGTGTATTACTGGCTAGCAGGTCAGAGGGTAGGCCAGGTGTATTACTGGCTAGCAGGTCAGAGGGTAGGCCAGGTGTATTACTGGCTAGCAGGTCAGAGGGTAGGCCAGGTGTATTACTGGCTAGCAGGTCAGAGGGTAGGCCAGGTGTATTACTGGCTAGCAGGTCAGAGGATAGGCCAGGTGTATTACTGGCTAGCAGGTCAGAGGGTAGGCCAGGTGTATTACTGGCTAGCAGGTCAGAGGGTAGGCCAGGTGTATTACTGGCTAGCAGGCCAGAGGGTAGGCCAGGTGTATTACTGGCTAGCAGGTCAGAGGGTAGGCCAGGTGTATTACTGGCTAGCAGGTCAGAGGGTAGGCCAGGTGTATTACTGGCTAGCAGGCCAGAGGGTAGGCCAGGTGTATTACTGGCTAGCAGGCCAGAGGGTAGGCCAGGTGTATTACTGGCTAGCAGGCCAGAGGGTAGGCCAGGTGTATTACTGGCTAGCAGGTCAGAGGGTAGGCCAGGTGTATTACTGGCTAGCAGGCCAGAGGGTAGGCCAGGTGTATTACTGGCTAGCAGGCCAGAGGGTAGGCCAGGTGTATTACTGGCTAGCAGGCCAGAGGGTAGGCCAGGTGTATTACTGCCTAGCAGGCCAGAGGGTAGGCCAGGTGTATTACTGGCTAGCAGGCCAGAGGGTAGGCCAGGTGTATTACTGCCTAGCAGATCAGAGGGTAGGCCAGGTGTATTACTGGCTAGCAGGCCAGAGGGTAGGCCAGGTGTATTACTGGCTAGCAGGCCAGAGAGGTAGGCCAGGTGTATTACTGGCTAGCAGGCCAGAGGGTAGGCCAGGTGTATTACTGCCTAGCAGGCCAGAGGGTAGGCCAGGTGTATTACTGCCTAGTAGGCCAGGTGTATTACTGGCTAGCAGGCCAGAGGGTAGGCCAGGTGTATTACTGCTTAGCAGGTCAGAGGGTAGGCCAGGTGTATTACTGCCTAGCAGGCCAGAGGGTAGGCCAGGTGTATTACTGGCTAGCAGGCCAGAGGGTAGGCCAGGTGTATTACTGGCTAGCAGGCCAGAGGGTAGGCCAGGTGTATTACTGGCTAGCAGGCCAGAGGGTAGGCCAGGTGTATTACTGCCTAGCAGGTCAGAGGGTAGGCCAGGTGTATTACTGGCTAGCTGGCCAGAGGGTAGGCCAGGTGTATTACTGCCTAGCAGGTCAGAGGGTAGGCCAGGTGTATTACTGGCTAGCAGGCCAGAGGGTAGGCCAGGTGTATTACTGCCTAGCAGGTCAGAGGGTAGGCCAGGTGTATTACTGGCTAGCAGGTCAGAGGGTAGGCCAGGTGTATTACTGCCTAGCAGGTCAGAGGGTAGGCCAGGTGTATTACTGCCTAGCAGGTCAGAGGGTAGGCCAGGTGTATTACTGCCTAGCAGGCCAGAGGGTAGGTCAGGTGTATTACTGCCTAGCAGGCCAGAGGGTAGGCCAGGTGTATTACTGCCTAGCAGGTCAGAGGGTAGGCCAGGTGTATTACTGCCTAGCAGGTCAGAGGGTAGGCCAGGTGTATTACTGCCTAGCAGGCCAGAGGGTAGGCCAGGTGTATTACTGCCTAGCAGGCCAGAGGGTAGGCCAGGTGTATTACTGCCTAGCAGGCCAGAGGGTAGGCCAGGTGTATTACTGGCTAGCAGGTCAGAGGGTAGGCCAGGTGTATTACTGGCTAGCAGGTCAGAGGGTAGGCCAGGTGTATTACTGGCTAGCAGGCCAGAGGGTAGGCCAGGTGTATTACTGGCTAGCAGGTCAGAGGGTAGGCCAGGTGTATTACTGGCTAGCAGGTCAGAGGGTAGGCCAGGTGTATTACTGGCTAGCAGGTCAGAGGGTAGGCCAGGTGTATTACTGGCTAGCAGGCCAGAGGGTAGGCCAGGTGTATTACTGGCTAGCAGGCCAGAGGGTAGGCCAGGTGTATTACTGCCTAGCAGGCCAGAGGGTAGGCCAGGTGTATTACTGGCTAGGAGGTGAGAGGGTAGGCCAGGTGTATTACTGGCTAGCAGGCCAGAGGGTAGGCCAGGTGTATTACTGGCTAGCAGGCCAGAGGGTAGGCCAGGTGTATTACTGCCTAGCAGGCCAGAGGGTAGGCCAGGTGTATTACTGGCTAGCAGGTCAGAGGGTAGGCCAGGTGTATTACTGGCTAGCAGGCCAGAGGGTAGGCCAGGTGTATTACTGGCTAGCAGGCCAGAGGGTAGGCCAGGTGTATTACTGCCTAGCAGGCCAGAGGGTAGGCCAGGTGTATTACTGGCTAGCAGGTGAGAGGGTAGGCCAGGTGTATTACTGGCTAGCAGGCCAGAGGGTAGGCCAGGTGTATTACTGGCTAGCAGGCCAGAGGGTAGGCCAGGTGTATTACTGCCTAGCAGGCCAGATGGTAGGCCAGGTGTATTACTGGCTAGCAGGTGAGAGGGTAGGCCAGGTGTATTACTGGCTAGCAGATGAGAGGGTAGGCCAGGTGTATTACTGGCTAGCAGGTCAGAGGGTAGGCCAGGTGTATTACTGGCTAGCAGGTGAGAGGGTAGGCCAGGTGTATTACTGCCTAGCAGGCCAGAGGGTAGGCCAGGTGTATTACTGCCTAGCAGGCCAGAGGGCTGGCCAGGTGTATTACTGGCTAGCAGGTCAGAGGGTAGGCCAGGTGTATTACTGGCTAGCAGGTCAGAGGGTAGGCCAGGTGTATTACTGGCTAGCAGGCCAGAGGGTAGGCCAGGTGTATTACTGGCTAGCAGGTCAGAGGGTAGGCCAGGTGTATTACTGGCTAGCAGGTCAGAGGGTAGGCCAGGTGTATTACTGGCTAGCAGGTCAGAGGGTAGGCCAGGTGTATTACTGGCTAGCAGGCCAGAGGGTAGGCCAGGTGTATTACTGGCTAGCAGGCCAGAGGGTAGGCCAGGTGTATTACTGCCTAGCAGGCCAGAGGGTAGGCCAGGTGTATTACTGGCTAGGAGGTGAGAGGGTAGGCCAGGTGTATTACTGGCTAGCAGGCCAGAGGGTAGGCCAGGTGTATTACTGGCTAGCAGGCCAGAGGGTAGGCCAGGTGTATTACTGCCTAGCAGGCCAGAGGGTAGGCCAGGTGTATTACTGGCTAGCAGGTCAGAGGGTAGGCCAGGTGTATTACTGGCTAGCAGGCCAGAGGGTAGGCCAGGTGTATTACTGGCTAGCAGGCCAGAGGGTAGGCCAGGTGTATTACTGCCTAGCAGGCCAGAGGGTAGGCCAGGTGTATTACTGGCTAGCAGGTGAGAGGGTAGGCCAGGTGTATTACTGGCTAGCAGGCCAGAGGGTAGGCCAGGTGTATTACTGGCTAGCAGGCCAGAGGGTAGGCCAGGTGTATTACTGCCTAGCAGGCCAGATGGTAGGCCAGGTGTATTACTGGCTAGCAGGTGAGAGGGTAGGCCAGGTGTATTACTGGCTAGCAGATGAGAGGGTAGGCCAGGTGTATTACTGGCTAGCAGGTCAGAGGGTAGGCCAGGTGTATTACTGGCTAGCAGGTGAGAGGGTAGGCCAGGTGTATTACTGCCTAGCAGGCCAGAGGGTAGGCCAGGTGTATTACTGCCTAGCAGGCCAGAGGGTAGGCCAGGTGTATTACTGGCTAGCAGGCCAGAGGGTAGGCCAGGTGTATTACTGGCTAGCAGGCCAGAGGGTAGGCCAGGTGTATTACTGCCTAGCAGGCCAGAGGGTAGGCCAGGTGTATTACTGGCTAGCAGGCCAGAGGGTAGGCCAGGTGTATTACTGGCTAGCAGGCCAGAGGGTAGGCCAGGTGTATTACTGCCTAGCAGGCCAGAGGGTAGGCCAGGTGTATTACTGGCTAGCAGGCCAGAGGGTAGGCCAGGTGTATTACTGCCTAGCAGGCCAGAGGGTAGGCCAGGTGTATTACTGCCTAGCAGGCCAGAGGGTAGGCCAGGTGTATTACTGCCTAGCAGGCCAGAGGGTAGGCCAGGTGTATTACTGCCTAGCAGGTCAGAGGGTAGGCCAGGTGTATTACTGCCTAGCAGGTCAGAGGGTAGGCCAGGTGTATTACTGCCTAGCAGGTCAGAGGGTAGGCCAGGTGTATTACTGCCTAGCAGGCCAGAGGGTAGGCCAGGTGTATTACTGCCTAGCAGGCCAGAGGGTAGGCCAGGTGTATTACTGCCTAGCAGGTCAGAGGGTAGGCCAGGTGTATTACTGCCTAGCAGGTCAGAGGGTAGGCCAGGTGTATTACTGCCTAGCAGGCCAGAGGGTAGGCCAGGTGTATTACTGCCTAGCAGGCCAGAGGGTAGGCCAGGTGTATTACTGGCTAGCAGGTCAGAGGGTAGGCCAGGTGTATTACTGCCTAGCAGGCCAGAGGGTAGGCCAGGTGTATTACTGCCTAGCAGGCCAGAGGGTAGGCCAGGTGTATTACTGCCTAGCAGGCCAGAGGGTAGGCCAGGTGTATTACTGCCTAGCAGGCCAGAGGGAAGGCCAGGTGTATTACTGCTAACTTCTAGGGGACATTTTTAGAATTAGTGATTTGGGAAGCTCACTAGTGACTGTTTAGGGAACTAATTTAATTAAATACAACACCAGTAGTGTATAAATAAGGTTATGGCTGTAATAAAGACCTCATCTGGTTATTGTTGTAAGATGACAAATACAACTTTAATACAGAAGTGTATTATATAAATCCTATTGATGTTATAATGAAGGATACAGGTGGCAATTCTTATTATATCCTGGATAATATAACTTTGCTTTTGCTAATTGAAATATGTTTTAAACTCTGATTACTGTGAGTTTATTGAACGAATAATATGTCTGTTTGCAGTAAACAATTATTGCTGCGAGGGTGAGGCGATGTTCAAATAACAGTTGACAGGAACGCGACATTATTAAAAACATCACCTGGTTTTTGCTGTCATACACACCTGGAGGGTGATTGACAGTTGTGACACCTACCTCCCTCCCTCTGTCTACCTGTCTTGTTCACTCTGTCACGTGATCTATCATTTCGTCTCTTTCTCTCTTTTCTTACTCTTCCTCTCTGAAAAGGAAAATGTAAATACAGAATTACTATAGTAATTGTGGTGAAGGACCTATGCGGCTGAGAGCGGGAAGGATGGCGCTGGATGTTGGCGCTGGATGTTGGCGCTGGATGTTGGCGCTGGATGTTGGCGCTGGATGTTGGCGCTGGATGCTGGCGCTGGATGCTGGCGCTGGATGTTGGCGCTGGATGTTGGCGCTGGATGTTGGCGCTGGATGTTGGCGCTGGATGTTGGCGCTGCGAACGTGGGTCACACGGGGGACCCAGGTTCGCAAGCACTTACGAACCTGTCCATCTTTTCTCAAACTTTAGCGGCTTTGTTTACAATTATTAAACAGTTAATGAGCTCCGAAGCACCAGGAGGCTGTTTATAACAATAACAACAACTGATTGGGAAGTTTTCATGCTTGTAAACTGTTTAATAAATGTAACCAAAGCCGTCAAAGATTGAGAAAAGATGTACACGTTCGTAAGTGCTTGCGTAACTGCTTCGTTAATCGGGTCCCTTGACCACCTCTGTGGTTCTCCAGGTGAGCAAACTCCTCCTTGTTCTTTCTGCATCTCAGGTTCCATCTAGTGCCAAGTTGATCTAGAGGTTGACGTTCAAGATGCCTGAGATCATACACAGAAACCTCTAATGAACCCTTGAGGTGCTTGGACAGGTAGTAACAGGCTGGGAGGTCACAGCACAGGTCCTGCCAGCCTCCGAGCGATGAGCTGGGCCTCCCAGCACCTTATTTTGAAGGAAAAAAAACATTTGAAACGGACTGACCCAACATGAAGGGACAGTGTCTGTTCACACCGGCTAAAATGACCACGCTGAGAAGACCTCGTCTAGTTCAGATGTCAGGAAGTTCGGTCTTCGTCACTTTCTATCATACTAGCAGGCAGGCAGGCAGGCAGGCAGGCAGGTAGACAGGCAGGCAGGCAGGCAGGCAGGCAGGTAGACAGGCAGGCAGGCAGGTAGACAGGCAGGCAGGCAGGCAAGCAGGCAGGCAGGCAGGCAGGCAGGCAGGCAGGCAGGTAGACAGGCAGGCAGGCAGGCAGGCAGGCAGGCAGGCAGGTAGACAGGCAGGCAGGCAGGCAGGCAGGTAGACAGGCAGGCAGGCAGGCAAGCAGGCAGGCAGGCAGGCAGGTAGGTAGACAGGCAGGCAGGCAGGCAGGCAGGCAGGTAAACATGATGGGTGAAGTAGATGGGTGGGTGGGGAGAAGAGTTGGTGGGTTGGTAGGTGATTGGGCATCCGGTAAGTCTGTTGGTAAGATGGGTGGTGAGGTAGGAAAGTAGGGCCAGACCTGAACATAAAATATTACTCAGTGTTCTCCGAGAGACGGTCCTGGATCATTCCTATCTCCACCACATCACACTCTTTCTCTCTCTCCCTCTCTCTCTCTCTCTCTCTCTCTCTCTCCCTCTCTCCCTCTCTCTCTCTCTCTCTCTCTCTCTCTCCCTCTCTCTCTCTCTCTCTCTCTCTCTCTCTCTCTCTCTCTCTCTCTCCTGTGTGTCCCCCTGCACTTCATCACTCCGTCTCCTACAATATCGACCGTCCTCTCCCTTCAGGCTACAACGTTTCACTCGAATTTCCTCCTTCCTTCCACTCTGTCTTCCTCCACATCAAAGCTACTCCGGGGAGACAAGGGAATATCACCTGGGTATTATTCCCCGCATCTCTCACGCCAGTTCTCCCGGGTCTTGCTCACTGCTCTTATACATACATTATATATATATATATATATATATATATATATATATATATATATATATATATATATATATATATATATATATGTCGTACCTAGTAGCCAGAACGCACTTCTCAGCCTACTATGCAAGGCCTGATTTGCCTAATAAGCCAAGTTTTCATGAATTAATTGTTTTTTAGCAACCTAACCTACCTAACCTAACTTTTTCCGCTACCTAACCTAACCCAACCTATAAAGATAGGTTAGATTAGGTTAGGTAGGGTTGGTTAGGTTCGGTCATATATCTACGTTAATTTTAACTCTAATGAAAAAAATTGACCTCATACATAATGAAATGGGTAGCGTTATCATTTCATAAGAAAAAAATTAGAGAAAATATATTAATTCAGGAAAACTTGGCTTATTAGGCAAATCGGGCCTTGAATAGTAGGCCGAGAAATGAGTTCTGGCTACTAGGTACGACATATATATATATATATATATATATATATATATATATATATATATATATATATATATATATAATAGTGTGTGTATGTGTTTTTGAATATGCCAGAAAGGTGACATCAAGTATTCTAGCAGGAATCTTCACTATTTTCCTAATATTTTCTACATTTTAGAAGGAAGTTGAAAAATTAACACTCTCCATAGTTCATTTCACAATTTTATTGTGGCATTACGATAACGAAACTCATATCTTAGCGTCGGGCCATAATTGAACTGTAAAACTAAACTTTGGAGAGTTAATTTGTCAATTTCCTTCTCAAGTGAAGAAGAACGCGAGGAAATATTCAGAAGACTCGTCTCATCATCTCAAGATAACCTCTCAAGATAACCTCTCAAGATAACCTCGTATCAGAACTGTTTTCTCGCTTGTCATATTGAATAACATATTGTGCCATGAAGGACTGATCCGACTGTGCAGGAATGGTCTGAGGTGCAGGATGGACATTACCTGGTCGGGGTCGGATTAAGTTAAACGCTTTAACAAATAGTATCATTTATAGAGACCCCTCACACGATTTTTATGGTGTCAAATATTTGTTGTGTTTCCCTTAGAGTTTTTTAGTCTGTCATAAAAGTCAAGTTTCTAAAAGACTTACAAAGTTGTTTAAGTGCTTCTTAATAACAAAAAATCTGAGAGAAGGGGGAGAGGGGGAAGAAAAGGGGGAGGAAAAGGGGAGATGATGGGAGGACGAGGAGGAAAGAGGCGGAAGAGACCTGGTGCAGGCGGATGCCTGGATCTTTTACCTAATAATATCTGGATTATTTTTTTACCCTTTCTCTTGTGCCTCTGCTTTATTTGTTACTTTATCCGCATTGTCTTAAGGCTCTTCTTGGGCACACTGTTGCCTGTGTTCTCAGGGCACTCCTTCTCATTTGTTCCTACTTGTGTGGGCTGCAAATGAGATTTGAATGGAGTAATGCTTGTGAGGATGAGCTGTGAGCGTTGGAGATGTTGATCCAGAGAGAGAGCTGAGGTACAAGGGTGGCGACACACACACACACACACACACACACACATTCCTGAGCCAATAGGCTCAGGAATCTGTACACCTGTTGATTGACGGTTGAGAGGCGGGACCAAAGAGCTAGAGCTCAACCCCCGCAAGCACAATTAGGTGAGTACACAGGCGTCGGTGGCTTTGTGGACAGCTTGCTGGACACGTAATCCTGTGGCCCGTGTTAGATTCCCGGCCCCGGCGAGACACAATGGGCAAAGTTTCTTTCACCCTGATGCTCCTGTTACCTAGCAGTAAATAGGTACCAGGAAGTTAGACAGCTGTTACGGGCTGCTTCCTGTGTGTGTGTGTGTGTGTGTGCGCGAAAAAAATAGTAGTAAAAGTTGATTGATTGACAGTTGAGAGGCGGGCCGAAAGAGCAGAGCTCAACCCCCGCAAGCACACAGAGGAATACAACTAGGTGAATACACACACACACACACACACACACACACACACATGAGCATGTGGCGGTCAAGTGGTGTAAGGCGTGTGCTTGGGAGTGCCAAGTGTGCAGGTTCGAATCCTCCTAAAGACTCCTACTGATTTTCTCAATAATAATAATAATAATAATAATGTATTTATGAAAAATACAGAGGATCAGATTACAGTAGATAATTAGTATAGCTACAGTCTTTGCATATTTAATTTTTATATTGTGCAAGGAGCCAATGCTATGCTTTCTAACTTCAGAATTGCATTTAAATACATGGATGGCGATATACTAAAGAAATAGTTCATGACTTTTGTTAGGCCAAAGCTAGAATATGCAGCTGTTGTGTGGTGCCCATATCTTAAGAAGCATATCAACAAACTGGAAAAGGTGCAAAGACATGCTACTAAGTGGCTCCCAGAACTGAAGGGTAAGACCTACGAGGAGAGGTTAGAAGCATTAAACATGCCAAAACTAGAAGACAGGAGAAAAAGAGGTGATATGATCACTACATACAAAATAGTAACAGGAATTGATAAAATCGACAGGGAAGATTTCCTGAGACCTGGAACTTCAAGAACAAGAGGTCATAGATTTAAACTAGCTAAACACAGACGCCGAAGAAATATAAGAAAATTCACCCTCGCAAATAGAGTGGTAGACGGTTGGAACAAGTTACGTGAGAAGGTGGTGGAAGCCAAGACCGTCAGTAGTTTCAAAGCGTTATATGACAAAGAGTGCTGGGAAGACGGGACACCACGAGCGTAGCTCTCATCCTGTAACTACACTTAGGTAATTACACTTATGTAATTACACACACGCACACAAATGGCTACTGGAGTTCAACACGAGCAAATGTAAAGTTATGGAAATGGGACTAGGAGATAGGAGACCAAAGGGACAGTACACAATGAAGGGGAACAGCCTACCTGTAACGACGCGTGAAAGAGACCTGGGCGTGGTCGTAACACCTAGTCTATCTCCTGAGGCACATATAAATAGGATAACGACAGCAGCGTACTCTACACTGGCAAAAGTTAGAACATCATTCAGAAACCTAAGTAAGGAGGCATTTAGGGCGCTTTACACTGCCTACGTGAGGCCAGTCTTAGAGTATGCCACCTCATCATGGAGTCCCCATCTGAAGAAGCATATAAGGAAACTGGAAAAGGTTCAGAGGTTTGCAAAGAGACTCGTCCCAGAGCTACGAGGGATGGGGTATGAGGAGCGCCTGAAGGAAATGTGCCTTACGACACTAGAAAGAAGGAGGGAGAGGGGGATATGACAGGAACGTATAAAATACTCAGGGTGATTGACAGAGTGGACATAGACGAAATGTTCACACGCAATAGTAACAGAACGAGGGGACATGGGTGGAAGCAGGAAACTCAGATGAGTCACAGGGATGTTAGGAAGTTTTCTTTTAGCGTGAGAGTAGTGGAAAAATGGAATGCACTTCAGGAACAGGTTGTGGAAGCAAATACTATTCATAATTTTAAAACTAGGTATGATAGGGAAAGAGGACCGGAGTCATTGCTGTAAACAACCGATGCTCGAAAGGCGGGATCCAAGAGTCAGTGCTCGATCCTGCAGACACAACTAGGTGAGTACAACTAGGTGAGTACACACACACACAGATATGAAGATAATGTCGAGGAGTAACTTGATACCCGTAACAGGATGTCGTATGGTCTCCGTTGGATGTTTTTTAGCACACCACCTGATGTTGTCCTCCACCATACACCAGGACCCTGATGTTGTCCTCCACCATACACCAGGACCCTGGTGTTGTCCTCCACCATACACCAGGACCTGATGTTGTCCTCCACCATACACCAGGACCTGGTGTTGTCCTCCACCATACACCAGGACCTGGTGTTGTCCTCCACCATACACCAGGACCCTGGTGTTGTCCTCCACCATACACCAGGACCTGATGTTGTCCTCCACCATACACCAGGACCTGGTGTTGTCCTCCACCATACACCAGGACCTGGTGTTGTCCTCCACCATACACCAGGACCTGGTGTTGTCCTCCACCATACACCAGGACCTGGTGTTGTCCTCCACCATACACCAGGACCCTGGTGTTGTCCTCCACCATACACCAGGACCCTGGTGTTGTCCTCCACCATACACCAGGACCCTGGTGTTGTCCTCCACCATACACCAGGACCCTGGTGTTGTCCTCCACCATACACCAGGACCTGGTGTTGTCCTCCACCATACACCAGGACCCTGGTGTTGTCCTCCACCATACACCAGGACCTGGTGTTGTCCTCCACCATACACCAGGACCCTGGTGTTGTCCTCCACCATACACCAGGACCTGGTGTTGTCCTCCACCATACACCAGGACCCTGGTGTTGTCCTCCACCATACACCAGGACCCTGGTGTTGTCCTCCACCATACACCAGGACCCTGGTGTTGTCCTCCACCATACACCAGGACCCTGGTGTTGTCCTCCACCATACACCAGGACCCTGGTGTTGTCCTCCACCATACACCAGGACCCTGGTGTTGTCCTCCACCATACACCAGGACCCTGGTGTTGTCCTCCACCATACACCAGGACCCTGGTGTTGTCCTCCACCATACACCAGGACCTGGTGTTGTCCTCCACCATACACCAGGACCCTGGTGTTGTCCTCCACCATACACCAGGACCTGGTGTTGTCCTCCACCATACACCAGGACCTGGTGTTGTCCTTCACCATACACCAGGACTCTCCTGTACCCACCCTATCCTGTACCCTCCCACTGCTGGACCCACCCTCTCCTGTACCCACCCACTCCTGTACCCACCCTATCCTGTACCCACCCTCTCCTGTACCCACTTATCAACATGAAAATCAATAAAGTGACACCCTTGCAACTTTATATCTTTTTAAATTACGATTCCCAATAGGGGGCGACGACCCTCCTTCCGTCCCTCAGTGGTGCCTGCCAAGTTGACCAATAGCATCGAGCCGTGTCAGCGCTCAATAGTTATGATTGGCCGGCTGCCATGTGGGGTGTCACGTGACGCTGGTGTCAACCACTGGGTGACGGCGAGAGGTTTTGTCATGTTTATTTTTCTGAGTGCTTTTTGATTCACGATCTTGGCCATGGTTATTATTATTGTGTTATGTGTTATTCTTGGTGTTATTGGTGTGCTACCTGGTGTTATTGGTGTTATTCTTGGTGTGCTACCTGGTGTTATTCTTGGTGTGCTACCTGGTGTTATTCTTGGTGTGCTACCTGGTGTTATTGGTGGTATTCTTGGTGTGCTACCTGGTGTTATTGGTGTTATTCTTGGTGTGCTACCTGGTGTTATTGGTGTTATTCTTGGTGTGCTACCTGGTGTTCTTGGTGTGCTACCTGGTGTTATTGGTGTTATTCTTGGTGTGCTACCTGGTGTTCTTGGTGTGCTACCTGGTGTTATTGGTGTTATTCTTGGTGTGCTACCTGGTGTTATTGGTGTTATTCTTGGTGTGCTACCTGGTGTTATTGGTGGTATTCTTGGTGTTATTGGTGTGCTACCTGGTGTTATTGGTGTTATTCTTGGTGTTATTGGTGTGCTACCTGGTGTTATTGGTGTTATTCTTGGTGTTATTGGTGTGCTACCTGGTGTTATTGGTGGTATTCTTGGTGTGCTACCTGGTGTTATTGGTGTTATTCTTGGTGTTATTGGTGTGCTACCTGGTGTTATTGGTGTTATTCTTGGTGTTATTGGTGTGCTACCTGGTGTTATTGGTGGTATTCTTGGTGTGCTACCTGGTGTTATTGGTGTTATTCTTGGTGTGCTACCTGGTGTTATTGGTGGTGTTCTTGGTGTGCTACCTGGTGTTATTGGTGGTATTCTTGGTGTGCTACCTGGTGTTATTGGTGTTATTCTTGGTGTGCTACCTGGTGTTATTGGTGGTATTCTTGGTGTGCTACCTGGTGTTATTGGTGGTATTCTTGGTGTGCTACCTGGTGTTATTGGTGTTATTCTTGGTGTGCTACCTGGTGTTATTGGTGTTATTCTTGGTGTTATTGGTGTGCTACCTGGTGTTATTGGTGGTATTCTTGGTGTGCTACCTGGTGTTATTGGTGTTATTCTTGGTGTGCTACCTGGTGTTCTTGGTGTGCTACCTGGTGTTATTGGTGGTATTCTTGGTGTTATTGGTGTTATTCCTGGAGTTATTGGTGTTATTCTTGGTGTGCTACCTGGTGTTATTCTTGGTGTGCTACCTGGTGTTATTGGTGGTATTCTTGGTGTGCTACCTGGTGTTATTGGTGGTGTTCTTGGTGTGCTACCTGGTGTTATTGGTGGTATTCTTGGTGTGCTACCTGGTGTTATTGGTGGTATTCTTGGTGTGCCACCTGGTGTTATTCTTGGTGTGCTACCTGGTTGTTATTGGTGTTATTGGTGTTACTCCTGGAGTTATTGGTGTTATTCTTGGTGTGCTACCTGGTGTTATTGGTGGTATTCTTGGTGTGCTACCTGGTGTTATTGGTGTTATTCTTGGTGTTATTGGTGTGCTACCTGGTGTTATTGGTGTTATTCTTGGTGTTATTGGTGTGCTACCTGGTGTTATTGGTGTTATTGGTGTGCTACCTGGTGTTATTGGTGGTATTCTTGGTGTGCTACCTGGTGTTATTGGTGGTATTCTTGGTGTGCTACCTGGTGTTATTGGTGGTGTTCTTGGTGTGCTACCTGGTGTTATTGGTGTTATTCTTGGTGTGCTACCTGGTGTTATTCTTGGTGTGCTACCTGGTGTTATTGGTGGTATTCTTGGTGTGCTACCTGGTGTTATTGGTGTTATTCTTGGTGTGCTACCTGGTGTTATTGGTGGTATTCTTAGTGTGCTACCTGGTGTTATTGGAGTTATTCTTGGTGTGCTACCTGGTGTTATTGGTGGTGTTCTTGGTGTGCTACCTGGTGTTATTGGTGTTATTCTTGGTGTTATTGGTGTTATTCCTGGTTTTATTGTTCATGTCATTGATGTTATAACTCAATTTCTGTTAGAACACTTACATTTTCCAACATTAAACTGAGGTTATACCGTTCATTGAGGGCACAAGTTCCTCTATTCAACAAAGGAGGTGAGTTTGGTGTGTGAGTGGTGTGCGTGCGTGCGTGCGTGCGTGCGTGCGTGCGTGCGTGCGTGTATGCGGCGTCGGGGTGGGCAAGATCACTTTCACCCCAACGGTGGTCGGCAGGTAGAAATTTGATGAGAATAAAATCATGCAGTTTACGGTGAAGAAATGGTTTCGATCCTGCTGTTAGGAGTTCAGATGCCTACACATCGTTGGAGGCCTCCTGCTTACATAGTACGTTTTGTAACTATGGGCACCATCGTTCACATACATTGATGTAATGGACTGTTAGAAAGTTTTATTTTTTTTTTTTTTGCCTCGAGGAGCGAGTTTATTGGGCAGCGGCACTCATCTTGTGAGTGGACACACCGCCATAGCAGCATGTACAACACTCTCCAATAGGAAGAAAACCCGCTGGGTTGTTCATCCTGTCACTTGTACCCAGACACAGCTGGGACTTGCTTAACTGTCTCAAGTGAACAGCTCCTCAAACAAGAAGATTAACATCTGTCAACCCTTAAAATCTTACGTCATCTTGCGGGTGCAAAATGGGGGAACCTTTTAAGAAAAGTATCTATATTGGACAAATAGTGTTTTCCTAACTCAAACAATGTGGGGTTTATTATTCTACACATACTTCTAATGTCTCTCAGGTGTTCACATTCACGTAGATAGTGGTCAAGGCGGTGTCCATCACTCTCACCACAGATTCTGCAACTCCGCTGCTCAACTGTTGTTTCCATCTCGAATCTCCATGGATATTTGTATCCAAGACGGATTCTCGCTATTACTGATTCTCTCCCGCGTCCTCCTCCTCTTCGGCCATAATGATTGGGATTGCCAGCTGCAACCATGTTGTACCATCGTACAGATTCACTGGTTTGTGCTTCTATCCTCCTTTCCTCAGTTAATGTGTTGTTGAAAACAGGGCTATTCACGTTATAGAGTCCGGAAAAAATGAAACTAAAACCTAACTTAAATATTCCTTGGCCTAGTATAGCACATATATGTACTATATTAGGCTTCAGACAGCGTGTATTAGGCCTAGGATGCTTAGGTTAAGTTTTATTAGCAACATAAATTCAAAACCTTTTCCGGTTTGTCCAAATTCAATAGTACCAAATTCTACTTTCTAATTGTTCATTACGTCAATATATGTACTATGGTTCACATCGTTACTATATGTACTATGTTAGTACAGGGATGGTTGTTGGAGGATGAGCGCCGCCACGAGGTGATTGGTCATTCTCCAGGTCGACCATCCACACCAACCACACCATAGGCTTCGCGATAAGAGATATTTCGTTAACTCTTGTTAACATTGTGAGAGGCAGATTTAAATTATTATAAAATTTCTTGCTGCATGATTTATTCCGGAGGGTAATTTGTCAACTTCTCAAGTGAAGAAAAATGCAAGGAAAATAGAGAATATTCGATCTAGAATCATTGATGTCATATTCATATTCAATAATATATGCCTACAGGAAAGACTGCTACCAATATATATTGGTAGCAGGACATGGATTTGCAACCAGCCATATATTGCAGATACGTTGATGACATTTTTATGCAGGTACCTGATGTCAGACGTCTGCAGCAGCTGAAGGAGGCATTCGAGCAAAATTCAGTCCTCACTTGTTTCACTTGAGAGATGGAGTGATGCGACTCTGCCTTTTCTAGATGTAACAGTCACAGAAAGGAATGGAGGCTTCCACGCTGCAGTCTACACTAAGGAAACGAACATAGGAATGGGCCTAAATGCCAACAGTGACTGCCCAGACAGGTACAAGAGGAGTGTTGTCAACGCTTACGTCGACCGGGCTCTCACTCACAGCTCTGTTTGGAAGCAGGTCGATGAAGAACTCTGTAGAGTAAGGCAGGTTCTAGTCAAGAATTGCTCCTCTATCAGTTATGTTGTAAACGTCATCAAAAGAAAGGTGAAACGCCATGCAACCTTTGAAGAGTCAACTAACACAACACTTGAACCTCCTATTAAACTGTTTTACAGGAACTTCTTTTTGACGGCTCATAAAGCGGAGGAAAGTGTCCTGAAAGATATTATTAATGGGAACGTTATCCCCACAGACACAAATCAGAAGTTACAATTAACAATTAACTTCAAAAAACTAGAAAACGACCAACCTACTCATAAAGAACTCTCCAGACACCAAACAGAACGCCTTGAAAGAAACCAACGTCGTTTATGCCTTCACATGCCCACTTGGAGACTGTCAGCTCCAAAATATTTCAGTATATAGGCAAGACAGCAACGTCTCTTGGCGATTAACAATGCACAAACAACAAGGCTCCATCCAGGAGCATATAATCTCCTCACACAATCAAACCATCATCACAGAATTCTTAACAAGCAACACAGAAATTATCGACAAATACAACGATAACAGGAGACTCGACATCAGCGAGGCCCTACACATCAGAAAGTCAAAACCAGTAATCAACAGCCAATTAACACACAATTACATTCTACCCACTTCAAGACTCCCAACCAACACAGAAGCAAGAAAATAAAACATGCAATATACCCATTGTTTCGTGTTCTGTCTTTTCCCCATGATTTGTGTCCTGTCACCTCACCCAAAAACGAATCCGAGTACCCATGATCCGAGTACGTAAAACTGTCTTTGAAAATGTCAGAAGCGTTTTTGTGAAACGCTTCTAGGCGTCAGACGATAAATAAAGTGTGAAAATAAACTTTGGAGAGTTAATTTTTCAACCACCCCCGACAGTGAAGAAAAACATAAGAACTATTGAGAAAAATCATGTTAGAATCATTAATCTTACCCTTTCGGTCATATTCAACAAATTATATTAATATTATACGTAATGTATATATAATGTATACATATATATATATTGAATAAACTCAGTCAAATCCTTGTATCATAAACTCCATTGTTAACTGGGGACGCAAATAGTCATCCCACGCATCAGGAGCAGTTGTTGTAGCCAATAAATCCGTTGGCGGATGAGGTAGAGCTGGTTGAGGGCCACCGTCCATGTGTTTATGTTGCTGAACAACTAATCAACAACTCCCACAAGCTTCCTGAAATGTTAGACCGACATGAGCAAATAAACTGCCTCACCGCGGCTGTTAGCCCCTTAATGAATGGGTTTTATAATGGGGGGTGAAGGATGGGGGGTTTGAGTGAGGGAGGGGGGTGAAAAAAGGGAGGATTAATGGACAGTCAGGGACGCAGGGGATGGACCAGGGACAGGAGCCAGGGAGGGGATGCTGGGATGGGACTGAGGGAGGGTGTCAATGATGCATGGAATAGAGGTAGGGAAGGTCGGTCCAGGAACGCTGGAAGAGCAGTGATGGGCATCATGACTGTGGATGACATCCTCACCCTATGTTGACACCGTGGATGACACCCTCACCCTATGTTGACACCGTGGATGACACCCTCACCCCGTGTTAACACTATGGATGACATCCTCACCCCGTGTTGACACTATGGATGACATCCTCACCCCGTGTTGACACTATGGATGACGTCCTCACCCTATGTTGACACCATGGATGACATCCTCACCCCGTCATGACACCATGGATGATATTACTCTCCCATTAACACTGCTGATCTCGTTTTAAGCCGACGGATGAGAGTATGGATGGCACCATACCTCAAGGGTGGCACCCTGGATGACCTCTATGTCCCCCAGAGTGGCACAGCCTGGCGGTATGCCCTCATAAAGGCGCTTCAACCCTAGGGTGACACCCAGTGACGTCAGGGTATTATCAGGAGACGTCCGGTGGCCGGGGTAGGGTTACCAAGGCTGCCCCGAGCCCTGGGGCAGCCTAAGGCTGGCGAAGATCTGGTTTATCTGAGTCTGAGAGTTAAGGACCTGGGACTTGTTCTCCTGGGACTTGTAGACCTGGGACTTGTAGACCGGGACTTGTAGACCTGGGACTTGAAGACTAGAACCTAGTCTGGTGAGCGTTCTAGAATGTAGCTAGGTAAACCCTTTAGAATCTAGCCATATGAGCACTCTAGAACACTACCAGGCCACCAAATTTAGACAGTATGTAAGTAAAGCATCTATGGGATGAAATATCTAGAGCATCTAGGTCTAGTAGTATTTGTGTCATCGGTGACTTTAGTGGAATAAATAGGTTTACCAGAACATGGAATAATGAAGCAGAAGATTTTCTAGAATTAATCGACGATTGCTTTCTTATGCAACACATTAAGTAATCAATATCTTGAGGTTATCTTGAGATGATTTATTGAGATAAATTGAGATAATTGAGATAAATTAATGACATCGAAATAGGGAATGAGCTAGGGAACAGGGATCAAAGAAATCAGATTTACGATAGAATGGAATAAATGTGTAGGAGAAAATTCTGTGAAAGTGCCAGATTTTCGAAAAGCTGGTTTTAATAGCCTAAGACTTTTTTGGAGTCAAATAGATTCAAGTATCATGTAAGCTTACAATCTCATTAAACTTAACATTCCTTTTAAGTGCAATCTAGCTGTCTCTGATATTCCTCTTTATCTGTACCCCACCATTCAAGTATCATACACACCTGTCACCAAGAAAGATAATGAGAATCTTGCTCTTCTCAAAGCTGTCACACTTGAAACAATTGCCTCCTCCATCGAGAGTCTAAGATCTCACGAGCACTGTGTCTACACCGACGACTCAGTCCAGTCTTCTACTGGACGGACTGGAGCAGCATGTAGGTTTTATAGAAATAATATTTGCACAAAGACTGTCAGTGTCAGGTTAAACAACTGGCTGACCTCCACACAAGTAGAATTAGCAGCATTACACTTAGCTTCCAGTACATTAAAAAGCATTGGAGGAGGAATAATATTTGGTGATTCAAAGTCACGTTCAAGCAATCGAAAACTTCTCTTGGAAGGTCGACAGCAAGAACCTCATACTCCCAATTATAAATGACCTAATTGCTGCACAGAGTAAAGGGGTCTCGAATCTCCTTTGTAAGGATACCTTCACACATAAATATAACCCATCATAATGAGACAGACATTGCAGCCAAATTAGCGTGTAACAAGGATGAAGTTGAATTAGATCTAGGTATCCCCATCTCTGCTGTCAAAACTGTATTGGTCCAAACACTCAGATCTGATAGGAAAGAACTTACTGACTCCCAACGACCTGAAAGTACTAGTATAAAAAGCTATGATTTGTTCAGATCTGAAACCTACATCTATGGGCAGCACAAAACGTCCACTAGACTGTGCGACACAGTGGTTGCAAGGATCAGGTTGGGTTACCGTTACCTGTGGCAGGTGGCTGCAGGTGACGGGTCTCCCAATCCTGAGCACTCCAGTTGCAAACTCTGTGAGCAGGAACTACGGCACGATCTCCCGCACTACATCACTGAATGCCCAGTTATTAGACCTTTCAGACCAGTTGGCATGAGGTACCTGGAGCTTTGCAATTACTTTATTCACTCTCGTATTCTCGAAGATATCCTCACAGTGTACCCAAAATTTGAAAGTGCAGGCTACTGAACATATGGCCCTGTATGACTAACCATCCTGCGAGATGGGGACTTGTATTACCACTGCTGCCTTATTCAATCTTGTGTTGATGATATCCTCAAAATGCATCCGGAGTCTGCCAGTGCAGACTGCCTATCACATGCCTCTGTATGACTAACCATCCTGTGTTATGGGGATTTTTTAGCATCACGTAGTTAGCTTTTTTGACACACTGTGCTCCCCTTCATATAGTCTAGGGTAGCTGCACAAAGGCAGATGTACCTCATGTATTAATAAAAAAAAAGGAAATTCTTAGGAATGGGGAGAGGGGGGGTGGGACGGTCTTGGAGCGAGACGTGAACCCAGCGATGGGTGATGTAAAAAGGGATTTCGATGTGGATTCAAAATATAACTTATTTAAAAATATTCTAAGCAAAGCACAGGAACGTAGTATACCACACAAATTTAATAGCTCGAATACTAATGCCTCGAAATGGATAACAAAGGATCTGAAGAACCTTATTGGTAGAAAGAGAGCGTGGTACATAAGGATTAAGAATGGGAAAGTCAGTTTAGAACAAGAATTCGAACAACTGGTTAGAAATGTTAAAAAAGAGATAAGGAGAGCAAAAAGAAACTATCAAGTTCGCATAGCAGAGCAAGCAAAGATAAATCCTAAAGTTTTTTTCAGTTATATCGAACAAAGATTAGAGAAAGGATAGGTCTATTAAAAAGCGAGACAGGTCAGCTAATGGATAATGACGAAGAGATGAGTAGTATTTTAAATAAATATTTTATCTTCGTATTTACTAAAGAGGAACTTAACATTATGCCTTCAGCCGAGCAAGTGGGTGGGAAAGAGGGCAGGTTGACTAGTTAACAGTTACCAGGGAGGATGTTATTAAACAAATAGAGTAACTCAAACCAAACAAATCCCCAGGACCGGATGAAGTGTTTGCCAGGGTGCTTAAAGAATGCAAAGAGGACCTTAGCGAGCCATTGTCTACCATATTTAATAAATCATTAGTCAGGCAGAGTGCCAGAGTCATGGAAGGTTGCTAATGTGATACCAATTTTTATGAAAGGAGATTGATCACTTGCGTTAAACTATCGGCCAATTAGCCTAACGTGTCTTGTGGGAAAGTTACTTGAATCGCTAATTGCAAATACCATTCTTCTTCATCTTGAAAAATATAAATTAATAAATGATTCGCAACATGGGTTTACAAATGGCAGTTCATGTTTAACAAATTTACTATCATTTTACTCCAGCATAGTTGAGGCAGTTGATAGTGGTAAGGATTGTAATGTTGTGTACCTTGACTTTAGCAAAGCTTTTGATACAGTGCCACATGAAAAACTGATTAAAAAGATAGAGGCTCATGGTATTGGGGGTGCTATATTAAGTTGGATAAGGGCATGGCTATACCAAAGGAAACAGAGTTAGTATAAATGGGGTTAAGTCAGAGTGGGGAAAATGTTGTAAGTGGAGCACCTCAAGGCTCTGTCCTGGGACCTCTGTTATTCATAATGTATATATAAATGATTTAGATTCAGGTTTGAGCAGCAATATTTGCGAATTTGCCGATGATAAAAAAAATGGGAGGGAAATAAGCACGGAAAGGGACTCTCTCTCACTTCTAGACGATCTAAATAGAGTTTTGAACTGGTCAAAAGATTGGCAGATGCAGTTTAATGCTCATAAATGTAAGACGCGTCTGGGATCCTCTCGGACGTAGGTTCGAACCCTCATCACAGCCCTTGTGGATTTGTTCATTTGATACATCATGTTGTGATTTGTGTGTGTGTGACGTTAAGTTAATTACCCGATAGTTTGATGCAAGGGATCTGTTGCCTTTCTTGAAAATTGGTACCACATTAGCAACCTTCCATGACTCTCGCACTCTGTCTGACTCTAATGTTTTATTAAATATGGTAGACAATGGCTCGCTGAGGTCCTCTTTGCATTCCTTAAGCACCCTGGCAAACACTTCGTCCGGCCCTGGGGATTTGTTTGGCTTGAGTTTCATTATGTGTTTAATAACATCCTCCCTGGTAACTGCTAAACTAGTCAACCTGTCCTCTTCCCCACCCACATAGACTGAACCTAGCCTAGTGAACGCTCTTACACCTAAATGCATTTGACATAGATGAAATAGTTCTCTAAATAACCTTATTAATGGAAAGAAGTTAGAATTACACTTCCTCAAACTAGTAGACTTGAAGACTTAACGAACACGGGGGGTTAACAAACACGTAGAATTAACGAACTCGGATTTCCGTGTTAACGAACACGGAAATTAACGAAGAACAATAATTAACGAGCACCGAATTACCGAAGATATTTATAAACAACGCAGGTTTTCAGAAATGTCTGGCCAAGGGAAGGTGAAAGGTACAGGTGAAGGTGTCTTCACCTTCAGACACTCTCGGCTGGTGAAGACCATGACCTCCAGCCCGCTCAGGGCCAGCTGATGGCTTGAAACTTCAACTTTTTTTTTTTTAATTTAGGAGTAAAGATGTTAAACCCGGAGTTGGCTGCTTCCCTGATGGGCACCAGGATGTGATGGGCACCAGGATCTGATGGGCGATTTGAGACCTGGACACCGTGATTCACTGTACACCTCCTGTCCACGACGTCATCCAGGGATGGGAATCTAGACGTTTTGCTCTAAGAAGCAAAGAGCATAAATGGGGTTAAGTCTGAGGGGTGAACTATTGTAATTTGAGTGCCCCAAGGCTCTGTCCTGGGACCTCTGTCGTTTACCGTATATATATGTAATTTAGACATAGAATTGAAAAGCAACAGTATTTGCCCAGGTCTTTCCTAATTCTAAACGTATCTAATTTATATCCATTGTTTCGTGTTCTATTTTGTGCCGATATATTTAGTCGAAATTGGGTGCTGACAAACCTTGCATTTGTCAGCATTAATCTGCATCAGCCAATCATTTCACCATTTCAAAACCCTATTTAGGTCGTCTTGAAGTAATTGTGAGTCATCCTTCGAGTTTATTTCCCTCCCAATTTTCGAATCGTCGGCAAATATTGCCGCTCAAAATTGAATTTAAATCGTTATTTATATATTATGAATAACAGAGGTCCCAGGACAGAGCCTTGAGGCACTCCACTTACAACATTTTCCCACTCTGACTTAATCCCATTTATACTCTGTTTCCTTCGGTATAGCCATGCTCTAATCCAGCTAAAGATACCACCCCCGATACCATGAGCCTCTACCTTCTAATCAAGCTTTCATGTGGCACTGTGTCAAAAGCTTTGTTCAAGTCATGGTACACAACATTACAAACCTTTCCTCTATCAACTGCCTCAAATATGCTGGACTAAAACGATAGCAAATTTGTCAACCATAAGATGGATGGAAGGTGGGAGAGTGGGTGGGTGACGGGGTGGGAGGGGCAGTTGCATGGGTGACCGGGGGGGGGGGGAGATGATGGTTCACGGGTGGGTGAGGCTCCCGTGTTGTCGCCCGCGGCCCGTGTCGTCGCCCGCGGCCCGTGTCGCCGGGCACGCGCCTCGCACGTGTCCACGGCATATCGCGGGCGTGGGAGGACGCGGCACGCGCCTCGCCTCCGTCACAACGCTGGGAATGTTCCCTGGGGAGCCTTTTGTGGCGGTACACCCGCACCAGGTGACGGTACACCCACACACCAGGTGACGGTACACCCACACACCAGGTGACGGTGCACCCACACACCAGGTGACGGTACACCCACACACCAGGTGACGGTACACCCACACCAGGTGACGGTACACCCACACACCAGGTGACGGTACACACCCACACCAGGTGACGGTACACCCACACACCAGGTGACGGTACACCCACACCAGGTGACGGTACACCCACACGTCAGGTGACGGTACACCCACACCAGGTGACGGTACACCCACACCAGGTGACGGTACACCCACACACCAGGTGACGGTACACGCACACCAGGTGACGGTACACCCACACGCCAGGTGACGGTACACACACACGCCAGGTGACGGTACACCCACACCAGGTGACGGTACACACACACGCCAGGTGACGGTACACCCACACGCCAGGTGACGGTACACACACGCCAGGTGACGGTACACCCACACGCCAGGTGACGGTACACCCACACGCCAGGTGACGGTACACCCACACGCCAGGTGACGGTACACCCACACGCCAGGTGACGGTACACACACACGCCAGGTGACGGTACACCCACACCAGGTGACGGTACACCCACACCAGGTGACGGTACACCCACACGCCAGGTGACGGTACACCCACACACCAGGTGACGGTACACCCACACACCAGGTGACGGTACACCCACACACCAGGTGACGGTACACCCACACACCAGGTGACGGTACACCCACACACCAGGTGACGGTACACCTACACGCCAGGTGACGGTACACCCACACACCAGGTGACGGTACACCCACACACCAGGTGACGGTACACCCACACGCCAGGTGACGGTACACCCACACACCAGGTGACGGTACACCCACACACCAGGTGACGGTACACCCACACACCAGGTGACGGTACACCCACACACCAGGTGACGGTACACCCACACACCAGGTGACGGTACACCCACACACCAGGTGACGGTACACCCACACACCAGGTGACGGTACACCCACACACCAGGTGACGGTACACCCACACACCAGGTGACGGTACACCCACACACCAGGTGACGGTACACCCACACACCAGGTGACGGTACACCCACACACCAGGTGACGGTACACCCACACACCAGGTGACGGTACACCCACACACCAGGTGACGGTACACCCACACACCAGGTGACGGTACACCCACACACCAGGTGACAGTACACCCACACACCAGGTGACGGTACACCCACACACCAGGTGACGGTACACCCACACACCAGGTGACGGTACACCCACACACCAGGTGACGGTACACCCACACACCAGGTGACGGTACACCCACACACCAGGTGACAGTACACCCACACACCAGGTGACGGTACACCCACACTCCAGGTGACGGTACACCCACACACCAGGTGACGGTACACCCACACTCAGCTTTCTGCACCGTTGTTGTGTTGTTTAAGATTCAGCTACTGGCAAACACTCAAACGACAAGGCCGACGGGTACTTATCAACTGGGTGCCAAGTCATGTGGGAATATTAGGAAATGACATTGCAGACGAAGCTGCAAAACTTGCAACTAAGAGAAGAAATGTAGACATTTACATGCCACAGAGTCTATCACAGATTAAGAAAGTAATTAGAAACAGAGCAATGCAAAAGATGTACAGTGACCACAACACAGCAGTTGCAACATCAGGATCTGCGAGTTGGTACAAGAATTCAACCAATTACGAACCACTTAGTTTGATGAAAGGGAGCAGTAGAACAACAGAAGTACACTTACATCGCATCGGGCTTGGATACCCATGTGCATGGGAAATAGGCTTACAGGTTCCGGAAGATGAGAGGAAATGTCAGCACTGTGGAGAAATGCCAGACAGACCACTGGAACATTATCTAACACAGTGCACAGTTACAACCACAACAGACCACTGGAACATTATCTAACACAGTGCACAGTTACAACCACAACAGACCACTGGAACATTATCTAACACAGTGCACAGTTACAACCACAACAGACCACTGGAACATTATCTAACACAGTGCACAGTTACAACCACAACAGACCACTGGAACATTATCTAACACAGTGCACAGTTACAACCACAACAGACCACTGGAACATTATCTAACACAGTGCACAGTTACAAATCCATTAAGATTTCAACTTAGATTCAACAGAGCAGAAGAAGTTGTTAAACACATATGGCAAAATCTTACTGAAGCGACCATACGAGTCATAAATACTCATACTCCGCCCAAGTAAAACAGAAACAAACAACACTTAGTGGGCCAGCCAGAGGCTTAGGGCCCGCGCAGGAATATCCCTAAAAAAAAAAAAAGCTACTGGGAACAAAAAGTTGCAAGTAGCACGGTCTATGGTGAGCCCGTAGTGGACTTACCTGGCACAGGAGCGGGGCTGTGACTGGTGCACTGCTCTTAAACAGTCTCTTAAATATAGTGTTCTTCACCACTCTAGAACACAGTGTTCTTCACCACTCTAGAACACTGTGTTCTTCACCACTCTAGAACACAGTGTTCTTCACCACTCTAGAACACAGTGTTCTTCACCACTCTAGAACAGTGTTCTTCACCACTCTAGAACACTGTGTTCTTCACCACTCTAGAACACAGTGTTCTCACCACTCTAGAACACAGTGTTCTTCACCACTCTAGAACACAGTGTTCTTCACCACTCTAGACGTGTTCTTCACTCTAGAACACAGTGTTCTTCACCACTCTAGAACACTGTGTTCTTCACCACTCTAGAACACTGTGTTCTTCACCACTCTAGAACACAGTGTTCTTCACCACTCTAGAACACAGTGTTCTTCACCACTCTAGAACACAGTATTCTTCACCACTCTAGAACACAGTGTTCTTCACCACTCTAGAACACAGTGTTCTTCACCACTCTAGAACACAGTGTTCTTCACCACTCTAGAACACTGTGTTCTTCACACTCTAGAACACTGTGTTCTTCACCACTCTAGAACACAGTGTTCTTCACCACTCTAGAACACAGTGTTCTTCACCACTCTAGACGTGTTCTTCACCACTCTTTGCACTGATCTCATATAGTAATTGAAAGCTATAGACCGTGCTGTCAAATGTCAGTTTAATCACCTCGTCTGGGCGAGGGCGCCTGACGGCTGAGTGGCCAGCGCTTCGGATTCGTAGTCCTGAGGTCCCGGGTTCGATCCCCAGTGGAGGCGGAGACAAATGGACAAAATGTTTCTTTCACCCTGATGCGCCTGTTACCTTGCAGTAAATAGGTACCTGGGAGTTAGACAGCTGCTACAGGCTGCTTCCCGGGGGGCAGGGGGGAGGGTGCAACAAAAAGGAGGCCTGGTCGAGGACCGGGCCGCGGGGACGCTAAGCCCCGAAATCATCTCAAGATAACCTCATCAACCTGATCATGTTCATGAAGAACTTTAGGAGGAAATACACAATAGATTGTGCATTGCAAAACGAATGTTAT
>NC_091155.1:31393806-31426306 GCF_040958095.1 Procambarus clarkii | reverse complement strand
TCAACACAGAATTCCGCTCAAACGCCTCCTTCAGCTCCTGCAGACGTCTGACATCAGGTACCTGCGTAAAAATGTCGTCAACATACCTGCAGTATATGGCGGGTTTCAAATCCATTATGGAATTATTTAATTCCATGAATTAAAATGACTACAAATTAAAAACCTTAAACTATACAAAGTAGAACACAGAGATATAAACAAAATAATAATAATACCAATTACTCAACTACACACTTCAGAGACGATAATTGCTGCGTTAACTGCAGAGTCGAAGACTCCGAGCCGTTCAACTTAGTTCTCATTCTAACTATTGAGATACTCTCTAAGATGTTGAGTGCAAGGGGAGACGAACTAGGAAAATAGAACAGCGAAATTGCTGTAAGTAAAATCTGCTGCTTATCCTGGCTGTGATCTCTGGCAGCAGAGGTGCACACTTACCTAACAGTTCGAACATTTAAACAGACAACACCAGATCTGAGGTCAAAGGGTAGAGGATCTCTACGTTGTAAATGTGTTCCAGAGGTGGTGATGGTGGTGTCAGTAAACACGATAGCTAATTTGTGGGTCAGTATGTCTAAGATTATTCCGAAGTTCCTTCTTAATGTAACAACTTACAGTACCTTAGGTGTGGGAATTTGACGTAATGAATGTCTTCAGGTGAAGAACTGCTGGTAACTTTATGGAGAATAGCAGCTCAGAGGCCCTTCCCCAGCAGCTTTTGGGGATGTGTTGACGTCAGTTACGAGCCTTTTTCTTAGATGTTTTTTCGTTGTAATGATGCCTGGTCGATCTGGTCGACCTGGTCGACCTGGTCACTTGGTCGATCTGGTCGACCTGGTCACCTGGTCGACCTGGTCACTTGGTCGATCTGGTCGACCTGGTCAACCAGTGACCCGGTGACGCAAAGTGAAAACGGAAACACAATTCTGTATTCTTTATGTATTTCAAAGTTGTCTTGTACGTTGACAGTCCAAAACAACAACAAACAGCCGTTCACGTTACTCAGGCAAGAATAGTGGTGAGCTTTATAGTAAGGGATGAGGCGCGCTCCCATTCATTCCTCCATGGTCAACACACCACTAATTCATTCATTCATAAAAGACGGACAGAAGTATACCAGAGTTTACTCTCCCATTCATTACCCTTACCTGTCTCCTCCACTATGAATGGCCTCTCATTAAGACCAGTGAACACGTGAACACTGCTACTGTCTGTACGGATGTACCTGCTTCGTTACTATCTCGGCTGCTAGTAAACCATTCCCACTACTAGTATACCATTATCACTGCTTTTGCTATTTCCTCTTATTACTTGTGCTGTTACCACAACCAGCATTACTACCACCGTCACTGTTAATGCTACCAGTGCCACTACTAGTACTGCCACTACTAGTACTGCCACTACTAGTACTACTATTACTTGCAGTAATACAACTTCTACCGTTACTATTACTGCTGTTACTGCTTGTAGTACCACAGCTACTACTGTTTCACCTACGGATACTTGTGCTGCTACACTTGTGACTACTTTTACGACTACGACTGCTCCAAGGTCTACTACTACTACTCCCACCACACTACTACTACTACTACTACTACTACTACTACCACTACTACTACCACTACTACTACCACTACTACTACTACTACTACTACTACTACTACTACTACTACTACTACTACTACCACTACTACCACTACTACCACTACTACTACTACTACCACTACTACTACTACTACTACTACTACTACTACTACTACTACTACTACTACTACTACTACTACTACTACTACTACTACTACCACTACTACTACTACTACCACTACTACCACTACTACTACTACTACTACTACTACTACTACTACTACCACTACTACCACTACTACTACTACTACTACTACTACTACTACTACTACTACTACCACTACTACTACTACTACTACTACTACTACTACCACTACTACCACTACTACTACTACTACCACTACTACCACTACTACTACTACTACTACTACTACTACTACTACCACTACTACTACTACTACTACCACTACTACCACTACTACTACTACTACTACCACTACTACTACTACTACTACTACTACTACTACTACCACTACTACCACTACTACTACTACTACTACCACTACTACTACTACTACTACTACTACTACTACTACTACTACTACTACTACCACTACTACTACTACTACTACTACTACTACTACTACTACTACTACTACTACTACTACTACTACCACTACTACTACTACTACTACTACTACCACTACTACTACTACTACTACCACTACTACTACTACTACTACTACTACTACTACTACTACTACTACTACTACTACCACTACTACTACTACTACTACCACTACTACTACTACTACTACCACTACTACTACTACTACTACTACTACTACTACTACTACTACTACTACTACTACCACTACTACTACTACTACTACCACTACTACTACTACTACTACTACTACTACTACTACTACTACTACTACTACTACTACTACCACTACTACTACCACTACTACCACTACTACTACTACTACCACTACTACTACTACTACTACTACTACTACTACTACTACTACTACTACCACTACTACTACTACTACTACCACTACTACTACTACTACTACTACTACTACTACTACTACTACTACTACTACTACTACTACTACTACTACTACTACTACCACTACTACTACTACTACTACTACTACTACTACCACTACTACTACTACTACTACTACTACCACTACCACACTACTGCTGAGAAAATCACCTGGAGCAATGAGGTGCCTCAAACCAGCGACCAGAATGCTCCCAGTCCCAAGACCCTACAGGAGGGGGGGCGGGGGCGGCGGGTGTGGACACGGAGCCTCACTTGCACTACTCAACTCTGCAACGCCTCACAAGAGCAGATTTAGAATGGACATAAAAGTCAAGTCATAACAAAATATTTGTAATTTTGACCGACTTGACAACGTCACTCTACAAAGAATATTGAATTCCTGTTGTCGGGGACATGCAGCCTGTGCTTAGGGCTATGGAGGTCCTCCCTAGGCCCCGCCTAGCTTGCCCAGGAGGCAACCCACAGCAGTTGGCCTTTCTATCCTGGCCGGGGATTGAACCCGGGTCCGGCGGCTGTGGGCCGATAGTGTAGACTATCTAGACAAAGTGGAGACGTGACTGGAAGCTGGAAACACAGATGAGCCACAGAGACGTAATAGTCAATATCTTCACTGCGAGGCGGAATGAGTTACAAAATGTGTATATTTAAGGCTAACCTTACTTCAAGTTTGAGTAGACGACTCGACCACGAGGAGTTGGTCGTGGAGTCATTGCTTCAGACGACCAATAAGAAAGTATGTGCATAAAAGCTTACCCCTCGACGTACCTAAGATTGTCAGGCAAGCAGCAGTAGCACACGCGCGCGCACGCACGCACGCACAAGCACGCAAGCACGCGCACACACACACACACACACACACACACACAGTGTACAGTACCGGACATGAGACTGCTGTTCAAACTCGAGAGGCAGGCGGGGGTGGGGGAAAGGTCTTAGCATGGATAAGGAACTACCTAACAGGAAGGAGCCAAAGAGTTACGGTAAGGGGCGAGAAGTCGGACTGGCGAACAGTAACAAGTGGAATACCACAAGGATCGGTGCTGGGACCAATTCTATTTCTAGTATATGTTAACGGCATGTTTACAGGAGTAGAGTCCTACATGTCGATGTTCGCGGATGACGCAAAGTTGATGAGAAGAGTTGTGACAGATGAGGATTGCAGGATCCTCCAAGAGGACCTGAACAGGTTGCAGAGATGGTCAGAGAAATGGCTACTGGAGTTCAACACGAGCAAATGTAAAGTTATGCAAATGGGACTAAGTGATATGAGACCAAAGGGATAGTACACAATGAAGGGGAACTGCCTGCCTGTGACGACGCGAGAATGAGGCCTGGTCGTGGACGTAACGTCTAATCTATCTCCTGAAGCGCACAAAATAGGATAACGACAGCAGCGTACTCTACACTGGCTAAAGTTAGAACATCATTCAGAAACATAAGTGAGGAGGCATTTAGGGCGCTTTACACTGCCTACGTGAGGCCAGTCTTAGAGTATGCCGCCTCATCATGGAGTCCCCATCTGAAGGAGCACATAAGGAAACTGGAAAAGGTTCAGAGGCTTGCACCGAGATTCGTCCCAGAGTTACGAGGGACGGGGTATGAGGAGCGCCTAAGGGAACTGTGCCTTACGACACTAGAAAGAAGAAGGAAGAAGGGGAACATGAAAGGAACGTATAAAATACTCAGGGTGATTGACAGAGTGAACATAGACGAAATGTTCACACGGAATAGTAACAGAACGAGGGGACATGGATGGAAGCTGGAAACTCAGATGAGTCACAGGGATGTTAGGAAGTTTTCTTTTAGTGTGAGAGTAGTGGGGAAATGGAATGCACTTAAGGAACAGGTTGTGGAAGCAAATACTATTCATAATTTTAAAACCAGGTATGATAGGGAAATAGGACCGGAGTCATTGCTGTAAACAACCGATGCTCGAAAGGCGGGATCCAAGAGTCAGTGCTCGATCCTGCAGACACAAATAGGTGAGTACACACACGTGTATGTGTGTGTGTAGGGGGCCCATATAGGGGGTCTGATAGTTTAGTGGATAGCACTCTGGAGTCGTAGTCCTAAGGGCCGGGGTTCGATCTTCCCCGGCGATGGCGGAAAACAGATGGGCAAAGTTTCTTTCACCCTGATGCCCCTGTTACCTAGCAGTAAATAGGTACCTGGGAGTTAGACAGCTGTTACGGGTTGCTTCCTGGTGTGTACTCACCTATTTGTGCTTGCAGGATCGAGCATTGACTCTGTGTGTGTGTGTGTGGGAGAAGAAAAAGAAGAAAAGTTAGTAGTTAGTAACAGTTGATTAATTGACAGTTGAGAGGCGGGACCAAAGAGCCGAAGCTCAACCCCCGCAAGCACAACTAGGTGAGTACACAGGCACACTAGAACAACAAACAGACAAAAAAACATGGAAACGCAGACGACCAAACATATTCCAGTTCTCAGTGAAGGGTGAAGGTGTAGGTCTCAACGTAAACAATGTCCACGTGGCTCCCAGATGCCGCACTGCTCGTCGCTACGTGCTCTCTCCCTCTCTCTCTCATTTCTTCACAAATTTCTTCCTTACCCCCAGATATACAGCAGCATTTAAGACATACCAACATTAACAGAAACTTTAATATTGAAATAGCACGCTCCTCACCAGATTTAACAGATCAGTTTCCTATAACCCCCTTTGAATTAACATCAGCATTAGGAAAACCTAGGCAAACTGCCCCTGGTGAGGATGGTATAACTTATAACATCTTGAGCTTACTGAATGATGTCCCTAGCCACCCTCTGCTTGACCTCTATCAAATGAGTCTCTCACAAGGTATCTTGCCAAAGAATTGGACACAAAGTCTCATAATACCAATTCCTAAACCTAACTCTCAAAAATTCAGACCCATTTCCCTTACATCTTGCATGTGTAAAGTCTTGGAGAGAATTGTTCTCAATCGAGTCATGTTTCAGGTCAAAGAAAAACTGGCCCCAAACCTATATGGGTTCATGCCCAAGTGTAGCACACAAACATGCTTTGCTGAATATTTTGTAAACTCCCAGGATGGGACACAGGCAGCCTTTATTGACCTAAAGTCAGCTTTCGATGTAGCGAATGGCGAAATAATATTAGAGCAACTTGCTGAATTTGGAATCAAAGGTAATCTTCTGAGTTGGATAAAGAGCTACCTATCCAACAGGCGTGCTAGTGTCCTATTTAAAGGAGTTAAAAGTACAAGAACAGATGCATTCGAACTAGGCACACCTCAAGGTGGTGTCCTAAGCCCTATGCTCTTCAATATACTTATGCACAAACTTATCCATGACATACCTGTACAACCTACGGAAACAGTTATATGTTATGCTGATGATATTTGTATTATGGCACACAGTAAACCAAGGCTACAAATGTTACTTGATGCATTCTCCAAGAAAGTAGTAGAATGTGGCCTCATAATCTCTGTTGATAAAACAAGGGTTCTTATTCCCCATTCTCTCCATGCTAACTATACTATTAATGGAGTGCCCGTGGAGACTTGTGAGTCTTATAAATATCTTGGAGTCGAGGTTAATGATACAAATCTCATCAGCAACCTGCGTAAAAAACTTGTTGAGCGTCTTAAACCTCTCAGAACTCTTGTTGGCAAAGGATTTGGCATTAACATAAAATATGCTCGTAGTTTTTATATTGCCTTTATACGATCTGTTGTTGATTATTATGCCTTGCATCTTCTTAATTTTTCTCCTAAACAATTACAAGGCCTAGATGTAGTACAGAATGATGCCATGCGCATCATCCTGGGTTGTCCTAGAACTGTCAGAATTGTTAACATGAGAAAGGAACTAAACTTACCTTCCATTTACGAAAGAATAGTTCTACTTAGTACTATGTTTTGCGCCAAAACTTTGAAAAATAATGGTCCCCCCAGCTCTATTCAAATTAAATTGAGATCCATTCTAAACAATTCTGACTGTTCCCTCAATCCGCCGCAAAAAGCTCCCTACAGTGTGTGGCTCAGTTGTTGTGCCTATAATCTTCAGAAACTGAATGTATCTCTTAACCCTGATAAAACTGTTCTCTATATTCCCCCTTGGAAAGATGTGGAGGTCTCTCTGCATTATACTCCCATCAGTGTAAAACAAATGTATAACACTGACATTTTGAGATGTATAACATTAGAAGCTATTGACAGTCATCTTCAAATTCTCAAACCGACTGAATCCTATGCCTTTACTGATGGCTCTGTGCAGTTAGGCACTGGTAGAACAGGTTGTGCATGTGCAGTGTATAAAGGGAATGAAATGATCATGACTAGTACACAGAGATTGAACAACTGGGCAAGCACGACACAGACCGAGCTATTGGGTATTTATCTAGCCACTGAATACCTTAAGCTCAATGGTGGTGGAGTTATTTTCTGTGACTCTAAAAGTGCTCTGCAGTCCTTAAATAACCCATCACAATGTATGTCGGAAGTAGCTTGTAATATTAAATGGAATGTAATTTTTGCCAATGATAATAATTCTTGTATAAAATTTGTGTGGATCCCATCCCATGTTGGAGTTGAAAAACATGACTTTGTAGATCAATTGGCCAATGAGGCTTGCAGGAAAGAAAACATTGATTATGACTTTGGACTATCTAATGCAGTTATTAGAAACATACAAATTAAAGAAATTAATTCAGATTTAGAAGAACTAAGAAATGCACAGAGACCTGAAAGCTGCAGTATTAAAAGTTATGACAAGTTCTGTAATAATAGGTATTTGTATGGTCAGCACAGTAACCGGACCAGGCAATGTGATGTAGTAATTGCGCGAATTCGCCTTGGCTATAGACACATCTGGCAGGTTAGTGAGGCTGAGCCACTACCAGAATATTCAGATTGTAAACTCTGTGATAAACCTTTAATGCACTCACTAGAACACTATATTGATGAATGTGAAACCGTAAAGGACTTTAGACCTCCTGGCCTATTGTACCACCAACTGTGTAACTATTTTATTGACTCAGGTGTTCTGGACGACATCCTAACAATTTACCCAAAATTTGCTTGTCCATTTTAAAGAATGAAGAACAATTTCTATTTTATACTCTAAGCTGCATCACTTATGAACCCATCCCTGCCCTTGTGTGGCAGTGCACAATAGAAAGTTGTTGTCACATATTCACACATTAAAACATTGATTGTAACCATGATATATATGTGCTTCAGCCTACAGTTTAGACCTATTGTCTTATGTATGACCCTCTGTCCTGCGTGACAGTGAATACTAGCATTAACCTCAATTTAATAAGACTATCAAAATTCTCAGATTAGGCAAAATTGTAATTAATTTTGTCAATAAAGATGTTAATAATAATAATCTCCCCTCTCACCCGACTCTCTCCCCTCTCACCCGACTCTCTCCCCTCTCACCCCCCCCTCCCCCCGCCCCTCTCACCTCTCCCTCGCCTCTATCCTGCCCCTCTCGCATCATGTCTCTCCTGTCCCCCCCCCCCCCATTCTCTCTGCCCTTTATTCTCTCTTCAACACCCAGACTTCATTTCACTCTTCATTCACCCCATTCCCCTCACGCTTTTCTCCTCGTTCCTTCCCCCATCCCCCCTCTTCCCTCTCGCTGCCTTCCGTTTGTCTTCCCTTCGTCTCCCGTGACCCTGATCTGGGCCCTCTCTGTACCCCCCCCCCCCCTCTCCCCGCATGACCTCCCAGGGGTCACGTTAGGTCAGGCCGCATAATGCGGCATAGCTGCCGGGGTGAGGCTATTGGTCTCCTGCTGCTGGCCAGGGTCTAGGAGGCCATTTATAGCTTGGGAACATTCAAGTTTTGTTTCATATATAGAAACCTCCTCTCTGACTGTTACTCTTTGCCTTCTATGCATAAGGTACTCCCTTACCCATTCAGTGTTTGCTCAATTATCCCCATTTTTTTATTTTGCCTCGAGAGGCGAGTTTATTGGGCATTCATCCTGTGAGTGGACATACCGCCAGAGCAGCATGTACAACATTCCCCAATAGGAAGAAAACCCGCTGGGTTGTTCATGCTGTCACTTGTACCCAGACACAGCTGGGACTTGCCTAACTGTCTCAAGTGAACAGCTTATCAAACAAGAAAATAAATTCATTCAGTCATTCAGGTAGTGGTCAAGGCGGTGTCTATCACTCTCACCGCAGATTCTGCAACTTCTCAGCTCACCTGTTGTTTCCATTCCAAATCTCCATGGATACTTGTATCCAAGAGGGATTCTTGCTATTACTGATTCTCTCCCTCGTCCACCTCCTCTTCGTCCATAATGATTGGGATTGCCAGCTGTAACCATGTTGTACCATCGTATAGATTCACTGACTTGTTCTTCCATCCTCCTTTCCTCAGTAACCTTGTCACGGTGATGTTGCCTGACAATACCTCTAATTTGTAGTAGAGTTTTGGGTATGAAGTATTCAATATGGTCTCCTTCAGCGCCTTCAGCTGCCAGCACATCCACACGTTCATATCCATAGATTCCAACATGGGAGGGGATCCACAGAAACTTGCCAATTCTTCCTTGATTGGTTAGTACTCTCACCGCTCTCTTGACCTCAGCGACTATCGCAAGATTTTCTTCCCGATTTTAGCAAGGCTTTGTAGCGCAGCTTTTGAGTCAGTGCAGATCACTGCACCGTTAGTGCTTCGTTCAAGGAATCTTAACGCCATAACAATGGCAGTTAGCCTCGCTTGTGTTGAAGAGGCATAGTTCTCAATTATCCCCATCTTGTACAAGTCTTTCCAGCTCATAATATAAATGACACACGCTAATTTGGCTGCAATGTCTGTAACAAAGATGAAGTTCAATTAGACCTAGGGATCCCTATCTCTGCTGTCAAAAATATATTGTTCCAAACACTCAGGTCTGATAGGAGAGAAATTATTGACTCCCAATGACCTGAAAGAACCCGTATTAAAAGGTATGATTTGTTTAGATCTAAAAAATATGTTTATGGGCAGCACAAAACGTTCACCAGACTGTGCGACACAGTGGTTGCCAGGATCAGGTTGGGTTACCGTTACCTGTGACAGGTGGCTACCGTTACCTGTGGCAGGTGGCTACCGTTACCTGTGGCAGGTGGCTACCGTTACCTGTGGCAGGTGGCTACCGTTACCTGTGGCAGGTGGCTACCGTTACCTGTGGCAGGTGGCTACCGTTACCTGTGGCAGGTGGCTACCGTTACCTGTGGCAGGTGGCTACCGTTACCTGTGGCAGGTGGCTACCGTTACCTGTGGCAGGTGGCTACCGTTACCTGTGGCAGGTGGCTACCGTTACCTGTGGCAGGTGGCTACCGTTACCTGTGGCAGGTGGCTACCGTTACCTGTGGCAGGTGGCTACAGGTGACGGGTCTCCCAATCCTGAGCACTACAGGTGCAAACTCCGTGATCAGGAACTGCGGCATGATCGCCCACACTACATCACCGAATGCCCAGTTATCAAACCATTCAGACCTATTGGCATGAGGTACCTGGAGCTTTGCAATTACTTTATTCACTCTCGTGTTCTTGAAGATATCCTCATAATGCACCCAGAGTCTGTCAGTGCAGAATACTTATCACATGCCTCTGTATGACTAACCATCCTGTGTGATGGGGAGTTGCACCACGTAGCTAGCTTTTTGACACGCTGTACTCCCCTTCATATAGTCTAGGGTAGCTGCACAAATACAGATGTAACTAAATGTGTTAATAAAAAACAAAATCCATTTCGTACAAATCTTTCATGAAAAACTGTCTAATGCTGTTTGACAATCTAGGAAATTACAATGTTCACAGCCTTCAATTCCATGCCTAATTTTAGTAATCCTGTCATGGAACTCAGTCAAGTTTATCAGGAGCGATTTATCTTTTCTAAATCTATGTTGACATTTGTCATAAAGTCGGACCTCTCCAGCGGCGCCACCATTCTCCAGCTGATTACTGTCTCCACCACTTTACACAGAACACTTGTCAGTCACACCGGTCTGTAGTGTAGTGCCTCCTTCCTATCCTAATTTTTGGGTGGTGATAGATGTGACGGTGGTGGTGGTGGTGGTGGTGACAGATGTGACGGTGGTGGTGGTGACAGATGTGACGGTGGTGGTGGTGGTGACAGATGTGACGGTGGTGGTGACAGATGTGACGGTGGTGGTGGTGACAGATGTGTTGGTGGTGGTGGTGGTGACAGATGTGACGGTGGTGGTGGCAGATGTGACGGTGGTGGTGGTGGTGGTGACAGATGTGACGGTGGTGGTGGTGGTGGTGACAGATGTGACGGTGGTGGTGGGGGTGGTGACAGATGTGACGGTGGTGGTGACAGATGTGCCTTTGGTGGTGGCGGTGACAGATGTGACGGTGGTGGTGGCGGTGACAGATGTGACGGTGGTGGTGGTGGTGACAGATGTGACGGTGGTGGTGGTGGTGACAGATGTGCCTTTGGTGGTGGCGGTGACAGATGTGACGGTGGTGGTGGTGGTGACAGATGTGACGGTGGTGGTGGTAATGGTGGTGGTGGCAGGGGAGCATATTATCGCCGCTACCATAAACAAATGTCAGAGTTGTGTTGTAAGGTGACACCAACACTCACTCCGTCAGCCAGCCGCACCCCCACCTCCCCTCCCCACACCCCCACCTCCTCTCCCCACCCCTCCCTCCCTCCTCTCCCCACACCCCCACCACCCCTCTCCCCCTCCCCACAACTTTCAACACTATAGACGAATATAAAATGCAGCTCTTGTCTCTGAACTATTCCCAGCAGTCTTCAAGACGCCCGTCACATTAATTACTAACCGGGTAAATCCCAACACAAGCACAATTACAGATCAATTTGCCTTGTCGAGGTATCAGGGAAAATATTCGAAAAAAAATTAATCAGACTTGTGAAGTTCACAGAAGAACAACACTAAGTATAACACCAAGAACAAAATTATAACCGCAGACAACATGGGTTCAGAATCCACAGAGGCGATAGCGATAGACTCATGAGTATATAGCCAATGCGATGACGAAAAGATAGCACTGTAATATAATGCTCGTATATGTATGGGAAAGGTTTGGACCGAGTCTAGCACACAGGCCTGGAATACAAGATATCGGAGCTAGGGCTTCCACAGCGATTTGCTGCCGCACTCTGCAGCTTTACAGACACCAGAACACCTAAGCTCGGTATCGACAGCTAATTGGGCATAATCAAATTGAAAAGTGGAGTGCCACAAGGAAGCTGCCTTTCACCCACACTTTTCGACATGCAGCTGACCTGCCCCAACCCGACATGGAGAATACATCACATACCTTGCGGTTACCTTGAGATGATTCCGAGGCTTAGCGTCCCCGCGGCCCGGTCCTCGACCAGACCTCCTCGTTGCTGGACTGGTTAACCAGGTTCTTGGACGCGGCTACTCGCAGCCTGTCGTATGGATCACAGTGTGGTTGATCAGGTATCCTTTGGAGGAGTTATCCAGTTCTCTCTTGAACACTGTGAGGAGTCGGCCAGTTATACCCCTTATGTGTAGTGGAAGCGTGTTGAACAGTCTTGCACCTCTGATGTTGATAGTTCTCTTAGAAAACCTATTGCACCTCTGCTTTTCAACGGGGGTATTCTGCACATCCTACCATGCCTTCTGGTCTCATGTGGTGTTATTTCTGTGTGCAGGTTTGGGACCAGCCCCTCTACTATTTTCCACGTGTAAATTATTATGTATCTCTCCCGCCTGCGCTCAAGAGAATACAGATTTAGGCATCTTAGTCTTTCCCAATATTTTAGATGTTTTACTGAATGTATTCTAGCAGTAAAGGATCTCTGCACGCTCTCCAGGTCAGCAATTTCTCCAGCATTGTAAGGAGCTGTCATTGTGCAGCAGTACTCCACTCTAGAGAGCACAAGCGTCTTGCTGTTCCAATGATGATACTTTTCATCATCTAGTGTGAAAAGTTCTTGTTATCCAACCTGTCATTTTTCTGGCAGTCGTGACGGCTACTTTATTGTGTTCTTTGAAGGTAAGGTCTTCCGACATGAGAACACCCAGAACCTTTACATTGCTTTTTCGTTCTTTGTTATTATTTGACTGGGTTTTGTACATGGTTTCGGTTTTTATATTTTAATTTTTTCCGTAGCGCATGAGCTGGAACTTATCTTCATTAAATACCATCATATGGTATTTCATTTTCAGCATTGTGTCCTCAAACATTACGATGGTGTTCCACACCCTGATGGCTTGGTGCTGTAGTCTGATGTTTAGTGGCTGTGTGTTGAAATGAAACAATGAAATGAAATACCATAAATACACACATGCTGATGCTGACGATGCTTAGCCAACTTAAGGCAGCAATTGAATTCATAACCAATTTTGGAAAACAACTTAAAATAAGTACTAATGAACAAAATTTCCAGATAATGCACATTGCAAAAAGAAACCCAGACCCCATTATCCTTGACAACTGCCAGATCCAGTATGTGGAGGTAGGTAGAATACTGGGGCCCAGTAGATCACTGGGGTCCAGTAGATCACTGGGGCCCAGTAGATCACTGGGGCCCAGTAGATCACTGGGGCCCAGTAGATCACTGGATCAATAAAACGTGTACAAAAGAACGGCTTTAGAACAACTGAGGAGATTCCGAAGTCTTAGCACACACACACACACACACACACACACACACACACCTATACAAGGCTCTAGCCCGGCTGCATCTAGAGTATCCCCCAGTACCACTACACACCTTAAAGAAAACTAACATGCTACAGTTCAAAATAAGGCGCTAAGGAGAGCAGCAAAACACCGTCCACCATATGACCAAACAATCCAGGAGCTCCATGAACTCTTGAACACAGCCGCTTAACATCTGACTTCAGCACCAAGTCATCAGGGTGTGGAACACCATCGTTATGTTAAGAGTACACAATGCTGGAAACACTACTCAAAGATGAGACGCATCGCTGCCACAGCTGGTGGCCCAAGAGCTTGAGTCACCAATTTGGGTCACTCTAGGGCAACCAATTATAAATAATTCCAAAATGAAATAACAAACTATAAACCCAACACAAAAAATACCCTGCAAACAGACCATTTATACCAGCATCCGAGTGTGCATTTGTAAATATGTAAATATTTATAAATTATGTAAATATTTTTAAATATGCCACACAGCATTCATTTATTAACATCCATACATGATGAAATACGTGTGAAGAACCTGACCCCCACACTCACAGCTCCCTGACAAGAGAGACCAAGCTTAGCTTAGCTGCCAACACCCACACACAGTGTCAGCAAGGCGGACAGTCCGCCTCCTATCATAACTCATACCATATTCCACATTTCAACAATTTTTCGTCCTCCTTTACCTCTCCATCGTTACAATTATGTTTCCATCTCTTTAACCACAACCATATCCTCCAAGCTCTAACTCCCACCACAACCACCCCGTCAACCACAACCACCCCGTTAACCACAACCACCCCGTCAACCACAACCACTCCGTCAACCACCCCGTTAACCACAACCACCCCGTTAACCACAACCCTCCCGTTAACCACAACCACCCCGTCAACCACAACCACCCCGTGAACCACAACCACCCCGTCAACCACAACCACCCCGTTAACCACAACCACCCCGTCAACTGTACACTCTAAAAAGTCGAAAACATTAAGCAAGGCTCATTCCTCTTACAACTAAAATCCAAATTCTAACAGCGTCCCAAGCAGTCAAAGATCTTGGAGAGAAAACCGGATACAGGCACTAAATTGCAGGGGGTAATTTAAGACCCAAATTCGCCCAAGAGCGACATAATGTTGATGACCGGTCTCCTGAACAACCCCGAGCACCGCCAGGGACAATATCTGACGTAACAATATCGGTTCTGGTTTAGGATTGGGCATATATGCTATATGAACCTGCGGAGGGTTAGTGAGGACACCGCTAAAGCTTACTGACTAAAACTACCAATTATATATTAGTTCTACACACAGTCGAGGGCTAAAGTTGTCCTTGTATTGTGTCGCGAGTCGTCCCCAGCGTGGGCGCCCCTTGGTCCTCAGCTGCGATTGAGTCTATGAGTGGATCAATGGAAAGAATCAATGAAAGGATCATTGAAATCAGGATCAATGAAGGAAATATACCTCCCACAACATCTTAAAGCTGAAGCCCTTTACCCAATGACCCTTAATTGTCCCCCACTGATTGTTCCATCCATTTCCTAATAGTGTTCCTTGAACGGGCCCATGACAGTTATAACAATGTCATGATCAATACTGACTCAACAGCAGTATGCAAACTCCAATAGCAATAATTCATAAGACAACGTAAGCTTAACCTCTACAGTCCTCCTCCTGTTCTTGCTAGGCAGAGGTTGTAGTAACTTGGTACACAGTGAAGTAGACGCGTGTAGACACGAGACTTCTGATCACCAGCCAGAGAGGAAGCACTCAAAGACTCCACATCAACCCTCCACTCAATACCAGTCAACTTAGAACTCTTAAAAAGAGGATGTAAACACACACACATCCAGGAACACACAGCACTCTCTTATTCACCCCCCATCACCCGCCTGGTACAGAGGTGTTACCGGGTACAGTCACTCACCTTCACTTGCTCTGCTGCTAAAATCAATGTTTTGCAATGAACATTGATTCAAGATGTCTGCGGTGGGTGTAATACACCCTCCGCAGCGAGGGTGTACTGCCTACATGCGTGGGTATTACACCCGTGTGTATTACTTCTGTACTCGCAGTTGCTCTTAACTCCTTCATTATATTTCTAAAACTCCCTCCGTGTAATACACCTCCCGGGTGTTGTCGTGTCCATGCTTGTGTTCCTCTGTGTTATAACTAACTTCGGAATGATTCTTAACAATCACTCAAGTGTTCTTATTTCTACCGAGATATTTGTCAGCTATCATCCAAGGTCGGATTAATAGGTTTACAATTTTCCCTGTCCCGGTACACTCTCTTCCAGTAGACTGTACTTCCTGTACACTCTCTCACTGATCAGTCTTAAACCAGTCCCTAACGTACATCTCAAATGTGTCATAGAATTTATCAAAATTGACCAAGAATAAAGTTACATTATAAGTGGTTTATCTGGATGGTAGGTGATACCAAGTGGTCTAGACAAGCGTGTATAGCCAAGTGCCCATCTTGGCAAAACACCAAAACACTCAAGTGCTCTCTGTAAGTTATCAGCCATGTTTGACTATATAATAGGCACTATATAGTGCCTATTATATAATCAAGAAAATATATACTAAGAAAACAATGGATTTGTTCCCATTTCCAGCCATGATGGTGTCTGTGTTCCAACATGACCCCATCCCTTTCATCAATGGCCTCAACAAATGTGCCCATCCACTTGGCTGGTGGGTCAAGCGAAGTCATCGCTTATTGCAGGGTCAGCGTTCGATCCCCTATGGCCCAAGTAGTCGAGTATCGTTCCTGGCCTCCGACTTTATACTCAAGTTCCTTGTCCTCTTTTCCTCTCCAGGTGTTACGTAGATATAGTGGCTTCGCGCTTTCTACTGGTAATTCTATTTATTTTCAATTCGAATTATTGAATTACCCGGTATAAATGGTGTGTTTGTATATGTGTATATATATATATACACACACTCGTATGTGGTAATGACAATCTGAGGGCTGGTATGAACCTTCTATATTGTTGCAGGCGATGAGTCACAATAACGTGGCTGAAGTATGTTGACCAGACCACACACTAGGAATTGAAGGGACGACGACGTTTCGGTCCGTCCTGGACCATTCTCAAGTCGATTGTGATGAGGACAGGTAGGGACAGGCATTAAATAGGCAAGAGAGAGCTGAGGAGGAAAGTCAGGTGAAGGGGATAGTAGTAATGAGAACTGCAGCAGGCCTATTGGCCCATACGAGGCAGCTCCTATTCTTCTATAGTGTTGTTATAGTAACCTCATGCCATCAACCGGAGTGGAGGAGCTGTGTAAATTAGGTAGAATTTCATCCTGAACGAGCAAGTGCATTTTTGTTAGGGACTTGCCTATCAGTTCTTACCTAACAGTGACTACCGGGGAGCTGGGTCTAGTTCTCTATGCCTCGCCTATTAGCTATCTTGTACCTGATGCGTAATAAATTGAGCTTTCCTGACCTTTGAAATCTTTGTTAAAAATGGCCTTAAAGTTGAGGATGGAGGTGGCTTCCACAGCTTCTTCATTCAGTGCATTCCACGTGTTGACCGGCCGTACAGGGTACATTCCACGTGTTGACCGGCCGTACAGGGTACATTCCACGTGTTGACCGGCCGTACAGGGTACATTCCACGTGTTGACCGGCCGTACAGGGTACATTCCACGTGTTGACCAGCCGTACAGGGTACATTCCACGTGTTGACCGGCCGTACAGGGTACGAGAACTTCCTTACATTTCTTCAACATATTTGCATTTCCAGCTTCAACAGAAGTCCTCTAATCCTACATTTTGTTAATTAAAAACAGGCTGTCATTGTCCACATTCTCCTCCCCTCAGTATCTTTAATGTAGTGATCATATCCGCAGGTTTAAGGCCACGTCCTTACTCTGGTCCACACCGCTGTTACCACTTATGGTCATGCTGGTCTTACCTTTATGTATCACCTTAATAATTATCCTTCAAGATTGAATGTGTAAAACATGGCACAACCTACCCTCCACCCCCCTGCAGTGAAAACATGGTACAACCTACCCTCCACCCCTGCAGTGAAAACATGGCACAACCTACCCTCCACCCCCCTGCAGTGAAAACATGGTACAACCTACCCTCCACCCCTGCAGTGAAAACATGGTACAACCTACCCTCCACCCCTGCAGTGAAAACATGGTACAACCTACCCTCCACCCCTGCAGTGAAAACATGGTACAACCTACCCTCCACCCCTGCAGTGAAAACATGGGACAACCTACCCTCCACCCCTGCAGTGAAAACATGGGACAACCTACCCTCCACCCCTGCAGTGAAAACATGGTACAACCTACCCTCCACCCCTGCAGTGAAAACATGGTACAACCTACCCTCCACCCCTGCAGTGAAAACATGGGACAACCTACCCTCCACCCCTGCAGTGAAAACATGGGACAATCTACCCTCCACCCCTGCAGTGAAAACATGGGACAATCTACCCTCCACCCCTGCAGTGAAAACATGGGACAACCTACCCTCCACCCCTGCAGTGAAAACATGGGACAACCTACCCTCCACCCCTGCAGTGAAAACATGGGACAACCTACCCTCCACCCCTGCAGTGAAAACATGGGACAACCTACCCTCCACCCCTGCAGTGAAAACATGGGACAACCTGTCTCATGTGAAATTGAGTGGGGAGAAAGACCAAGTGTACAAGATATATCTGAATATTAAGTAACTCAAAGAATAATTATATGATAATTACTGATGTTTTGCACTTAGAGAATTACTTGAAATGTCCAAGACAAGTCAGCTCAAGATATTATAGTCAAAGAATAATCAAAAGGAAAAATTAACTAAAATGACAAATTACCTTTAATAACAATTTATTAGTAAGAACAGAAATTTTACCCAATTCTATACATCCTAACCCAGAGGCAAATGGTAGGAAATACTATGACAAAACTCAAAACTCCAGTTAACTTGAATTTGCTAACTCCGCCCAGCCAGTACGGCCTGCTACCTCACCCTCGCCTCCTCCTGGGCTCATCACCGCCCAGCCAGTACGGCCTGCTACCTCACCCTCGCCTCCTCCTGGGCTCATCACCGCCCAGCCAGTACGGCCTGCTACCTCACCCTCGCCTCCTCCTGGGCTCATCAATACCCACCCAGCACAGGGTCCTGAAACTAAGGGTGGTATGAAACGCCGGCTACTAGGCACCCTAGGCCACACCGCTAGGCCTGCCAAGAGGCTTGACATTCTCACCCCTGGACACACAAGAGACAATCACCCACTAAGGCCTCCCTGAAGGAGCAGAGGGCGGGGTTTACACATGAGGCCTCAGGCGATGAAAACTGTGCTTAACCATGACGATTGATCAGCTGTCAAACATGTGGTTAACGTTGGGGACAGAGACTGGGTCGAGCCGGTCCAAGGGTAGGTCGACTGACGGTAGAACAGGTCGAACACATGCATACTTCCATGAGCCACTGTCGTAATGGGACACTTTATCAGTTGTCGTGTGATCAATACGACAATCACAACAGTTTTGTTGATTCTCGTGTTGTAACATTGATTTCTGTAAATCTCAATATTTTATTTGTTCCATTCTGTACATACATACGTTGATTATTCTTTGCTCTCAGATCTATTTCGCCTTCAGATGTTGCAATTTCGACATCGTCCAGCTGATAATTGTCCCGCTGTAAACACTGTCTAAGTTCGGAGCTGTGTATTGTTACATCTACCAAACATGCGTTCATCTTATGAGCCTGCTAGATCGTCTTGTAGCCATTGTTTTATTTTGTTTTCCTGCTCTGTTTTTATGTCATCTACAAATTTGCAAATGTTGCTTTCAGTTATTAATCTCCCACTTGGAGCTAACTCCATTTACGCTATCTCTGCTTTCTTTGAAATAAGTCATAATCTAGCCAAGGACCCCCCCCCCCACCTTTCCCTCTACAGTGGGCCTCAAACTTATCAGTGAGTCTCTTGTGAGATACAGGGTCAAAGGGTTCGCTGAAGTCAAGCCATAGAATGTCACAATCCATTACGTTATAAAATTCTTCAAATGTACTGGAAAGGAATGAGAGTATATGTGTGTAATCCTAAAGGCCCTTAGTAATAAATAAAACAAAATGTAAACTAATGCATGTTTCAGTTATCGAATCCGTAATTTTTTCTACAATAGACGTTAAACTTATTCGACGATAGCTTGACGCAAGTGATTTATCTCTACTTGAAAGTTGTCAACACGTTAGCAACCCTCCAAGACTCTAATACTCTACCTGACTAATGATTTATTAAACATGCTGGACAATGCCTCACCCAGCTCCTCTTTGCATGCGCTAAGTCCCCTGACAAACACCTCGTCCGACCCAGGCCACTTGTTCGGCTTTAACTTGTCTGTTTGTTTACTAACTACCTCCCTGGTTGACCAGACCACACACTAGAAGTTGAAGGGACGACGACGTTTCGGTCCGTCCTGGACCATTCTCTTCTAGTGTGTGGTCTGGTCAACTTACTTCAGCCACGTTATTGTGACTCATCGCCTGCATACCTCCCTGGTAACCATTAAACTGGTCAACTTGTTCTCCTCTCCACCTATGCAGATTTGTTCAACTAAAACCATAATCCTTTATGGCTTTAGTTTTTCTCTAGCAAAAATAGACAAAGTACTCATTTAAAACTTGTGTCTAAACTTATATGTACATACATATAAACATACATACGTGTAAACTTACAGTTGGCTTCGTTCTCGGCTCACACTCGGGAAACCCAGGTTCGATTTCTGGACGGGGCAGGAATGATTGGGCATGTTTCCTTTCACCTAATGTTTCTGCTCACCTAGCAGTAAATAAGTACCCGGGAGTTAGGCCACTGCTGGAGTTGCATCCTGGGGAAGGTCAGTGCTTCGAACTCGACATAAGGCTAAAGTATATATACACAGGCTTCCTGTCCCCGCCAAACTAATTATTATTATCACATACATTTATGTGTATGTGCATCATACATATATACATACACACTAGCATCATCCAGGCATTCATATGCGTACGAGCATACATACATACAAACACAATAACATCATACATTGGTGTGTACGTGATAAGACACACACACACACACACACACACACACACACACACACACACACACACACACACACACACACACACACACACACACACACACACACAGATAGATAGAGCCCAGTAGGCTCAGGATATGTAGGCTGGCCCAGATAGAGCCCAGTAGGCTGTAGATATGATAGAGCCCAGTAGGCTCTAGATATGATAGAGCCCAGTAGACTCAGGAATCTGTACACCAGTTGATTGACAGTTGAGAGGCGGGACCAAAGAGCCAAAGCTCAACCCCCGCAAGCACAAATAGGTGAGTACAAACAAATAGGTGAGTACACACACACACACACACACACATACACACACACACACACACACACACACACACACACACACACATACACACACACACACACACACACACACACACACACACACACACACACACACACACACACACACACACACACACACATACACATACACACACACACACACACGCCGGATTGGGCCTTACAACTGTATCGACCTGTCCTAGTACAGTTCTCTAACGAAGAGGCAGTGGATTACATACTCCAACTCAAATATTTACTCAGAGGCAGCTGAAACTATTACAATGTGTATATTGATAGATATATGATAAAAGATGAACAGATAGCCCACAGAGCGAGCCAACCTGCACGCCCCAACTCTACCCGTTTGAGTGGAGTTACCCACCCCACCTTTGCTACCCACCCCACCTTTGCTACCCACCCCACAACTCCTTCCCAAATCACTTCCTGTTTCCTCTGACCCCATTGCATTCAATTCCATCTGCTTCATCCCACGTTCCAAGGACCCCCTCATCCCCTCAACCCTGAAAACTGCCCAGCCCTCACTCCTCCTCTGCCCCTCTTCTTCCATATGACCCCCCCACCTCTTCCTCTATTTCCCTCTTCCCCCCTTCTGTCTCAGTGCCCACACCTACCCTTGAGTCCCCCCCCCTGACTAATATAACCTCTCTCCCACTCTCATTATCCATGCTCCATCCTCCGCTCTTCCCCCCCACCCCCACTATCTTTCTCCCCAACCTCTCAACCTCTATCTGACTCTCAGCCTCACGCTACCTCTCAACCCCCTTATGCCTCTCAGACCCTCCCTAATTTTCAGACCCAGTATGCCCTTCCTACTCCAGACCTACCTACCCAGACCTTCCTACCTACCTACCTTCCTAGATGCCCAGACACCACTTGACCCCCAGGCACCCCCCCCCCCCCAGTCCCCATTAACCCCCCCCCCCAGCCACCCTTCCCCAAGATTCCCCAGACCCCCAGAGAAAGGGTGAACTCTGGTACCAGAGTTTCCAAGATGAGTCTCAAGGTTTGGTACACCAATACTGATGGGGTAACTAATAAAGCAGAAGAGATAAAAGAAAGAGTTAGTGAGGCAGATCCTGACATAGCTGTAATAGTGGAAACTAAAATTAAATGGCATGATCTCGAATGTAATCTTTCCAGAGGGCTACCAAGTGATAAGAAAAGAAAGGACACAGACAGGGAGGGGGAGTGGCACTCCTAATAAAGCGGAAATGGAAGTTTGAAGACCTATAAAATTGGTGTGCCAATGTGAGCACAAGTTCCATACAAGGAACTCTGACAGCAGATGGGAGGAAGATTGTGATCCTGGTAATCTACAATCCCCAACCAAACAGTAGAAGACCCAGGCAAGAGTATGAGGACAACAACAAGGCATGTATAGATGAACTGCAGAGGGCAGCAACATTAGCTCACAGAATGAGAACGAAACTGCTGATCATGGGGGACCTAAATCATGGAGAGGTAAATTGGGAATCAAGGAATCCCCATGGCGGGGGAAGAAACTTGGGGAGCAAAGTTAGTAGATGTTATAGACAGGAATTTCCCAACACAACATGTGAAGGAAGATACAAGGGAAAGAGGAGGGGGATACACCGAGCCTATTAGACCTGATTTTCACCCAGAACGTAGAAGACATCGAGAATTTGGAACATGAAATACCTCTAGGGGCCGGCGACCATTGTGTCCTAGTCTTTGACTACATGATGGAATTCAAACTTATGACCATGGGACAAGAGTTCTGGGAAAGGAGAGTTGACTACAGGAAAGGGGACTACAGGAGGATAAGGGACTATCTGGGAGAAGTGCAGTGGGAGGAAGAAATTAGAGGAAAAACAGTCCAAGATATGATGGGTCTAGTCACACGGAAATGAGGCCGGAGAGATTTATACCTACAGTAAAGGAAAAAAGTAAGAGAGAGAATATAATAACCCATGGTTTAATAGACAGTGTCAGGAAGCAAAAATGGCCAGCAGGCGGGAGTGAAGTACAGAAGACAAAAGACAGAGGACAACAGGATCAGATGCAACAGAGGTAGGAACGATTACATCAACATACGAAGAGCATTGGAAAGAAATTATGAGAACGATATTGCGATCAAAGCGAAAAAGCAACCTAAATTACTACACAGTCATATAAGAAGAAAAATGACGGTGAACGACCAAGTGACAAGACTAAGGAAAACAAAAGGGGCATGTACTGAAAGTGACAAGGAAATCTGCGAGGCACTGAATGCCAGTTTACATGGAGTGTTCACAACCGAGCCTGAGTTACCGAGCCTCCCATTGTTAGAAGAGATTACCTTAGATGAAAGACTATCAGATATAGAAGTGACAGCAGAGGAGGTAATGAAACAGTTGACAACACTGGATGCAACTGAAGCGGTTGGACCAGACAAAGTATCACCGTGGATACTAAAAGAGGCAGCGCAGGGCCTCAGCGTGCCTCTGGCAATGATCTTTAATGAGTCACTTATGTCGGGAGAATTGCCCAATTGCTGGAAGAGAGCAAATGCTGTACCGATTTTCAAAAAAGGTGATAGGGAGGAGGCACTTAACTATAGACCCGTATCACTGACAAGCATCCCCTGTAAAATACTTGAAAGAATAATTTGGCTAAGACTGGTTGCACACCTGGAGAGCATTAGGTTTGTAAACAAACATCAACATGGGTTCTGGAAAGGGAAATCGTGCCTGACAAACCTTTTGGAATTCTATGATAAAATAACGAGGATAAGGCAGGACAGACTGCATATTTCTGGACTGCCAAAAAGTCTTTGATACAGAACCGCACATGAGACTGCTGTTCAAACTTGAGAGGCAGGCAGAAGTGAGCGGAAAGGCCCTAGCATGGGTAAGGAACTACCTAATAGGAAGGAGCCAGAGAGTTACGGTAAGGGGCAAGAAGTCGGACTGGTGAACAGTAACGAGTGGAGTACCTCAAGGATCGGTGCTGGGACCAATTCTATTTCTAATATATGTTAACGACAGGCTTACAGGAGTAGAATCCTACATGTCAATGTTCGCGGATGACACAAAGTTACAAAGTTGATGAGAAGAGTTGTGACGGATGAGGATTATAGGATCGTCCAAGAGGATTTGAACAGGTTGCAGAGATGGTCAGAGAAATGGCTACTGGAGTTCAACACGAGCAAATGTAAATTTATGGAAATGGGACTAGGAGACCAAAGGGACAGTACACAATGAAGGGGGAACTGCCTACCTGTGACGACGCAAGAAAGAGACCTGGGCGTGGACGTAACACCTAATCTAACTCCTGAGGCACATATAAATAGGATATCAACAACAGCGTACTCTACACTGGCAAAAGTTAGAATATCATTCAGAAACCTAAGTAAGGAGGCATTTAAGGTGCTTTACACTGCCTACGTGAAGCCAGTCTTAGAGTATGCAGCCCCATCATGGCATCCCCACCTGAAGAAACACATAAGGAAACTGGAAAAGGTTCAGAAGTTTGCAACAAGACTCGTCCCAGAGTTACGAGGGCTGGGGTATGAAGAGCGCCTGAAGGAACTGAACCTTACGGATTGTAGGATCCTCCAAGAGGACTTGAACAGGCTGCAGAGATGGTCGGAGAAATGGCTACTGGAGATCAACACGAATAAATGAAAAGTAATGGAAATGGGATCAGGTGATAGGCGACCAAAGGGACAGTACACAATGAAGAGGAACTGCCTACCTGTAACGATTCTAGATAGCTCACCCCCCGCAAACACAACTAGGTGAATACATACACACACCAAATGAGCCACAGAGATATTAGAAAGAACTTTTTTAGTGTCAGAGTGGTTGACAAATGGAATGCATTAGGAAGTGATGTGGTGGAAGCTGACTCCATACACAGTTTCAAGTGTAGATATGATAGAGCCCAATAGCTCAGGAACCTGTACACCAGGTGATTGACGGTTGAGAGGCGGGACCAAAGAACCAGAGCTCAACCCCCGCAAGCACAATTAGGTGAGTACACACACATACCCTAACATACAATCAACGTCGTCTCTCATTACTCTAAATCAGTCACAGTTTTTTAATTGCTATAATCAACGAAGGATTCCTTGATTGACTTCGCGACGGAGCCTTAACCACGGTGTTTGTGCGGCCCCACACTGACTGATGGCACCCTCCCCCCCCCTCACACACACACACACACACACACACACACACACACACACACACACACACACACACACACACACACACACACACACACACACACACACACACATACACACACACACACACACACACACACACACACACACACACACACACACACACATACACACACACACCTGTCCGCTCCGACATCACATCACATTTCGACGTCCAAATCCCCCAGCGGACAAAGTACGGTGTACTATCAAAGCGGCTCGCAATCTTTCCCGGTTGTGTATGCCTGGGTGGCTCGGGAAGGTTAGTCTCGGGTGTGTTAGTACGCTGCTTTCTGACCGTTGTGGCAACTGGCGAGGACGACCTGTGTAATAACAGGTATGTCACGGTTGCTTCATTAACAGGAAATCCAAACATGTCCCTGTCATGACTTCTCTGGCGCATGCACGCACGCACGATAACAAGCACGAACATTGAATGGACAGCGTTCGGGATTTGCAGACAATGAACCCGGGTTTGATTCCCGATCGATAAACAAATATAGTAGGGAAGAGTTTCATTTACCTGGTGCCTCTGTTCACCTAGCAGTAAATAGGCATATAGATGTTAGTCACCTGTTCCCGTGTGTTTGTGTGTTGTGTACTCACCTAGTTGTGCTTACGGGGGTTGAGCTTTGGCTCTTTAGTCCCTCCTCTCAGCCGTCAATCAACTGGTGTACAGATTCCTGAGCCTATTGGGTTCTATCATATAGTAGTAGTAGGCATCCATCAGTCTCAGGAGAGTATGGAGTTGCGCTCTGGTTGTCGGTCTGGAGTGGCCTCACCAGGCTCTATCATATCTACATTTGAAACTGTGTATGGAGTCGTCCTCCACCACATCATTGCCTAATGCATTCCATTTACTAACTACTCTGACACTGAAAAAGTTCTTTCTAACGTCTCTGTGGCTCATTTGGGTACGAAGTTTCCACGTGTGTACTCACCTATATGTACTCACCTATATGTGCTTGCAGGATCGAGCATTGACTCTTGGATCCCGCCTTTCGAGCATCGGTTGTTTACAGCAATGACTCCTGTCCCATTTCCCTATCATACCTGGTTTTAAAATTATGAATAGTATTTGCTTCCACAACCTGTTCCTGAAGTGCATTCCATTTCCCCACTACTCTCACGCTAAAAGAAAACTTCCTTACATCTCTGTGACTCATCTGAGTTTCAAGCTTCCATCCATGTCCTCTCGTTCTGTTACTATTCCGTGTGAACATTTCGTCTATGTCCACTCTGTCAATTCCTCTGAGTATCTTATACGTTCCTATCATGTCCCCCCTCTCCCTTCTTCTTTCTAGTGTCGTAAGGCACAGTTCCCTCAGGCGCTCTTCATACCCCATCCCTCGTAGCTCTGGGACGAGTCTCGTTGCAAACCTCTGAACCTTTTCCAGTTTCATTATATGCATTCATTATATTATATTTCATTATATTCATTATATGTGTGTGTGTGTGTGTGTGTGTGTGTGTGTGTGTGTGTGTGTGTGTGTGTGTGTGTGGGCTACTAAAGTTTTACTCAAGGAAGTGTAAAGTAATGAAATTAGGCGAAGGGAGCAGGAGGCTGAACACAAGGTACCATCTGGGAGGTGAAATCCTGCAAGAGTTAGATAGAAAAATCTAGGGGTTGATATCACACCGAACCTGTCCCCAGAGGCCCATATCAAAAGGATATCATCAGCGGCGTATGCTAGATTGACCAACATAAGAACTGCCTTTAGAAACTTGTGTAAGGAATCGTTCAGGACCCTGTATACTACTTATATAAGACCAATCCTGGAGTATGCAGCTCCAGCATGGAGTCTATACCTAGTTAAACACAAGACAAAGTTAGAGAAGATTCAGCGGTAGGCCACCAGACTAGTCCCGGAACTGCGAGGCATGAGCTACGAGGAAAGACTACGGGAGCTAAACCTCACGTCCATGGAAGACAGAAGAGTAAGGGAAGACATGACCACCCCCTACAAAATTCTAAGGGGAATTAACAAGGTGGACAAAGACAAACTATTTAGCACTGGCGGAACAAGGGGACACAGGTGGAAACCTAGTACCCAAATGAGCCACAGAGACAGTAGAAAAATTTGTTCAGTGTCAGAGTAGTTAACAGGTGGAATGCATTAGGCCGTGATGTGGTGGAGGCTGACTCCATACACAGTTTCAAGTGTAGATATGATAGAGCCCAGTAGGCTCAGGAATCTGTACACCTGTTGATTGACGGTTGAGAGGCGGGACCAAAGAGCCAGAGCTCAACCCCCGCAAGCACAACTAGGTGAGTACGTACACACACACACCAAACAACTGGCCAAACAAACACACGCACAAACAACTAACCAAACAAGCACAAACAAGAAGACAAACACAAACACCTGATAAAGTAACTTTCTCCTTGCCTCTATCTGATTGGACTAATAACTCTGCTTCCTGGTAATTACCGGCGCTCGCCCCGTCAATCACCATAACAATAACGGTCAACTGTCACTGCTTGTGTTGTAACACTAGAGTATTGTATCCCTTGACGATACTGAACTGTCCGAGTAACACTTCCTATTGGTTGCACTTGGTAACACTTTGTAACACTAGTTAAACCATACACTTGATCACTAACTCTGCTAACACGGGTAACTTGTAGTCAATGTAATATGAACTGAACTATGGTGCACCACTGGTACCCGGAACCAGTGGTACCTCTCCAAGGAACTGCTACACAGAGGAAACTCGTTAAGTAAACGCTGCCAGCATCGTGGAGGAGGATTAAACTATATCAAGCAATGAGGCAAGAAGCATTGCTTGGCTTTGAAAGTTCTCCTCTAGATTGTGTAAGTACTGACCGGGTGTTAACAAGCTGAACACAGGATTGAGAAGCTCAATTAATTGACACACATAGAGGGAAAGTTTAACAACATGGGGGTTTATTTTGGACAAAATTCTTGATATTCGTCAAACTCTTAAGTCCCTACACTAGAAAATGTTTAGTAATTGTGACACGGAATATTCAGAGATCATATATACACATATATGATAATATATCATATGATCATACATTGATTGTTGCCGCCGAAGGCGGCTAGTTTATTGTGCACCCCATACTCATCCTGTGAGCGGTAGCGCAAAAGCATTACAGAGGGTCCTGGATACTGCTCTCTAAACTCCTAACCCGGGTGGATTCACTGCCTCTCTCGCTGACCGCGTCTGTTGGAGAGCAGTATCCACTCTGAAGCCTCGTCCCCAGCACTCTCTCTTCTTAACTGCCGTTCAGACACATATACCCGCCCTTGCCATGCCCTGCATCAGGAAGGGGGGGGGAGAGGAGGCGTTGTAAATGTTGTGAGAACGTTTGGGCTGGTCTTGCTCCCAGCTGGTCCAGCCTATCCTCGAATTTTCAATTAAAAGTGTTTTGCACACGTAACCTCTTAGTCAGCAATTGAAGGACTCTACAAGATGATCCGAGGTCACTTGGCTAACCTTTCAATGAGGCTTATTAAGTCTGTTTGACAAGACTATAGTGATTAATCGTCTACTTGAAACAAGCTGACAAGGGTGTAGCCAGGAAACATTTCAATTAACTCTGCAAGATGATCTAAGGTCACTTGGGCTGACCTTCTAAGGAGGTTTCCCATGGGTGTTCGTTCTCTGGGTGTTACAGTGTTTCAAATGCCACTAATTGTGTTTCAGTTGTCACTAATTGTTTCAATTGTCACTGTGTTTCACTTGTCACTGCTTGTGTTTCAATTGTCACTGCTTGTGTTTCAATTGTCACTGCTTGTGTTTCAATTGTCACTGCTTGTGTTTCAATTGTCACTGCTTGTGTTTCAGTTTGGTTACTGCGTGTCACTAATGAGTGTGTTAATGCGTGTGTCTTAATACGTGTTGTTATGTGTCCTAATGTGTGTGTGTCTTCACCCTTACTGCCAAGTTAAGAGAGGCATGAGGTGAAACTGCTCACTGGCAATTGGTTTCTCCCGCCGGGATTCCAACCCGGGACCTGCGGGTGAGAATCGAACTCGTAAATTGATTGACCATGTAGCCAGCCCCTCCCCCTTCCCCCCCCCCCCCACCATTCACCCCATCATCGTCCGCCTCAAATTTCGTTATGTCATTTATTATTTCCTCTTCCTGAAGCCGTCGGCGTTATTCTTAGTAATGACCATTAGGCTCGGGTCACCGACGGTGATGGGGGGGGGGGGGGGTGATGGGGGTGATGGGGTGATGGGGGGGGGTGGGGTTGGCTGATGAAGATTAAGCCAGCCAAGAGCTGGCACGGGCATGAATAACCCGTAAACAAGCCCGTGATGGGGAGGCTGACGGAGCAATAGGGGAAGGGAAGGGAATTATCAGGGGAAAGCGCCAAGCCATTACGACTATACAGCACTGAGACGGGATAAGGATTTGGGATGGGACGGGGGCAAAGGATTGGTACCCAACCACTTGTGGATGGTCCGGGATTGAACGCCGACCTGCATGAAGCGAGACTGTCACTCTACCGTCCAGCCCAAATGGTTTGGCACCATTTCTTGTCCGTTCCATCCCATATCCTTATCCTGATTCCTTCCCAGATTCCTGGAGGGGCCCAGTGAAGTGCCTTTCTTCAGTCTGTCAACAAGACGGGCCCAAGACTTTTCAAGACTTCCCCTGTGAAAGTAAAGACCTTGACCACCTGACCCCTCGACGGTTGAAGACCTTGGTCATTTACTATGCACCCCATACCCTTCCCTTCACCGCTGACATACACCACCACATAATGGGCTCATGGATGAACTACTCAATTCATTTAGTTAATAACCTTGTTACCAAGGTACCATACTACTGGAAGTTCAGGACATAAGCGTTTACAGTTGTACATTGACTTAGGGACCATCGGAGCTGTACACACGCTTCACACCTAGGGCGGCCCTAGCATGTTCAAGTGATGTAGTGAAATGACAGTAGCCCGGAGTCTTGTCCTCAGATTATGCAAAATTGTAATTAATTTTGTCAATAAAGATGTTAATAATAATAAGTCGGGTGCGTGAGAGTCTCTGGGTTTACCAACACTTTTAGGCAATTGTTGACTGAATGGTTATAATATTAGACTGTCAAGGGGGGGGGGGGGGGAAGCAGAGCCCCGCCTGACAAGCTTCAAGAACTTGAGGGGTTTCATCTATGGTGAGTCAGTTGCACAGTTACTCATCCTGCTCCACACCCACCCAACTGGGTGGTAATTTACAGTCATATGCTCCACACCCACCCAACTGGGCGGTAATTTACAGTCATATGTTCCACACCCACCCAACTGGGCGGTAATTTACAGTCATATGCTCCACACCCACCCAACTGGGCGGTAATTTACAGTCATATGCTCCACACCCACCCAACTGGGCGGCAATTTACAGTCATATGCTCCACACCCACCCAACTGGGCGGTAATTTACAGTCATGTGCTCCACACCCCACCCAACTTTACAGTCATGTGCTGGCTGCACCTACAGTAAGCAAACTTTGCATACTTGGCTAAGATTCCTGGCAGTACATCGTTGTGAATGAATTAATTACACAATCTTGGACACCATTGATGGGGTTATCTGCGAATTCTGCGATTTTTTCTCATTTGATTACAATATGACTCCAAGAATGTGAATAGTTCTGCTGAGAGAGTTAACATTTAGTCAAGTCCCCATCATCAAGTGGTTCTAACTGCCAGAGGTACTTGTAGCCGAGCCTGAGCCTAGCACTGATAACGTCTAGAACCTGCTGACCTTACTGGATGATCCATAGATGTGTGCTTCTTCCTGCATAATAACATGATGATAGGTGGTGGAAGTGGTGGGAATTTAACGTTGCTTCAAGACTTTTAGATTTTGTTGCTGTTCCCGGAATATTGTTGCCCTCAGGCTGCTCAAAGGCAGTCCAAGATGGTAATCAACTCCCTCTGAACTTGAAAAACGCCTTCAAAGGATACTTGCTCTGTAAGCAGCGACATCTAGCAGCCTGGATGACCAGGAGCCAGATTCACGACAGCAGTTACGCAACCACTTACGAACGTGTACATCTTTCCTCAATCTTTGATGGCTTTGGTTACATTTATTAAACAGTTTACAAGCATGAAAACTTCCCATTCAACTGTTGTTATTGTTATAAACAGCCTCCTGGTGCTTCGGAGCTCATTAACTGTTTAATAATTGGAAACAAAGCCGCCAAAGATTGAGAAAAGATGTACAGGTTGCAGGCGATGAGTCACAATAACGTGGCTAAAGTATGTTGGCCAGACCACACACTAGAAGGTGAAGGGCTGTCCTGGACCATTCTCAAGTCGATTATGAGAATTGACTTGAGAATGGTCCAGGACGAACCGAAACGTCGTCGTCCCTTCACCTTCTAGTGTGTGGTCTGGTCAACGATGTACAGGTTCGTAAGTGCTTTCGTGAATCTGGCCCCAGACCACCAACCAGGAGGTCTGACCAGAGACCGGGCCGTGGGGACTTTGATCCTCGCAATAACCACAAGGTAAGGAGGGTGATGGGGATGGTGGAGGAGAGAGGATGATGGGGGGTGACGTGGAACAAAGAGTAATGGGGGGAGTAATGGGGGAGTACTCCAAGGCAGCACCAAGAACACTGAGGGACACTAATGGGACAGGAGCTAGGAGCGCCCTCAATAATGGCAGAGGTCGCTCCACCCAACCATTGTACCCCATTAACTCCATCGATTGAAGACTTCCTTCGTCAAATGGGCGACGACGCGCGCCTTAGTGACGTCTATATAAGTCATCTTCACTATACACAGTCACCCTTGGAGGCTCCTCACTGTGGGGGGGGGGGAGTCATCAACCACAACCACCACAACCATCATCCACCTCTACAACCATCATCACAACCACCACCACAACCACCACCACAACCACCACCTCCACAACTAACACCTCCACAACTACCACCTCTACAACCATAATTACAACCACCACAACCATTAACACCACAACCAACACAACCACAACCAAAACTACCACCACCACAACCCCCCCCCCCCCCCAGCTTACTCACGGAAGATCACCCCCACTCCAACATTTCTCTCCAACTCTCCTGTTCCCCCTCTATCTTCCATTCTTCTCTCACCCATTACTTTCCCCCTAATTTACACCCCCCCTTCCTCTCCTCCCCCACCCCCCCACCCCACCCCCCCCCGCCCCCCATCACGTGGCGGGTGAATACACTCCGTTAATTGTGATATTGTTGTAGGCAGCGCCATGGCGTGTGATTTGTAAACTATTGCCCCCTTGACTGACAGCCGCCCAGGGGGGGGCCCAACAGAAGCCCAGGGGGGCCCAACTGGAGCCCAGGGGGGGGCCCAACCGGAGCCCAGGAGGGGGGCCCAACCGGAGCCCAGGGGGGGGCCCAACAGGAGCCCAGGGGAGGGGCCCAACAGGAGGCCAGGGGAGGACTCCAACAGGAGCCCAGGGGAGGGGCCCAACAGGAGCCCAGGGGAGGGGCCCAACAGGAGCCCAGGGGAGGGGCCCAACAGGAGCCCAGGGGAGGGGCCCAACAGGAGCCCAGGGGAGGGGCCCAACAGGAGCCCAGGGGGGGCCCAACAGGAGCCCAGAGGAGGGCGCTCAACAGGAGTCCAGGGGGGGCCCAACAGGAGCCCAGGGG
>NC_091155.1:31341306-31388806 GCF_040958095.1 Procambarus clarkii | reverse complement strand
CACAGCCCGTCCTCATCAACACAACCCGTCCTCGTCAACACAGCCCGTCCTCGTCAACACAGCCCGTCCTCGTCAACACAGCCCGTCCTCGTCAACACAGCCCGTCCTCATCAACACAGCCCGTCCTCGTCAACACAGCCCGTCCTCGTCAACACAGCCCGTCCTCATCAACACAGCCCGTCCTCGTCAACACAGCCCGTCCTCATCAACACAGCCCGTCCTCGTCAACACAGCCCGTCCTCGTCAACACAGCCCGTCCTCATCAACACAGCCCGTCCTCATCAACACTGCCCGTCCTCATCAACACAGCCCGTCCTCATCAACACATTCTGTCCTCACACCACGTTCATTCCATCCAGCGGTCGACCCCAAAGACGCATTCATCAATTTTAACATGCTGTTCATTCAAAACAAGAATTTTCTCAGATATAAATTAATATTATTATATATTAGCATACTGTGCATACTTCGGCATTGGTCGTGTTAGGTGTTAGGTGTTAGGTTAGGTGTTTAGGTTCTGTTGGCGATTATTTGTATTTGTAGTACGTGGGTGAAGCATTTACAGCGTTGTGGTTCGAACAAAAGTCGTTAGTGAAGCACTTGTTCCGGAAGTGTTCGGACGTCATCAGTTGTAAGTCGTGTGTAAACCGGTTTTCATTCATAAACAGCGGGGTTGGCGGGTGCATGGAATGGACTTTGGCCTTTGTTTATGAGGACGGGCTGACTACTCACACCAACGACCTTCGAACTTTTTTCAAATAGTGGTTCGCTTGCGTCTTGTGTTCAAATCTCGTCTCAATAAATATTCAACCCGTCCTCCAAACAAAGATCCAAAAGTGATTCCATCCACCCGCCAAACCCCCTGTTTATGAATGAAAAGCGGTTTACACACGACTCACAACTGCTGACGTTCGAACATATCCGGAACAAGTGCTTCACTGACGAATTTTGTTCGAACCACAACGCTGTAAATGCTTCACCCACGTACTACAAATACAAATAATCCCCAACAGAACCTAAACACCTGACCTAATCTATCCTATGCCTATATATTTATACAATATGCTAATATATTATAATATTAATTTATACTTGAGAGAATTCCCGTTTTGAATGAACAGCATGTTAAAATTTATGAATGCGTCTGTGGGGTTGACCGCTGGATGTAATGGACTTGAGTCGAGGACGGGTTGAAATATTTCACCAACGCACATACAAATTATTATTAACAGACCCTAAACGCCTAACCTAACATAAGCTAGGTCTAACTATACTTATAACTGTGACGTATAATATTATATCCGGATTATGAACACACAACACGTTAAATTGAATACACAAGACGTATGTTGTTGTTGTTTAAGATTCGCTACTTGGAACAAAATGTTTCAAGTAGCACGGGCTATGGTGAGCCCGTGACAAGACGTGTTTGGGTGCTGGCCTCAGCTGGGACGAGCCTCGCCTGGGGGTGGGCTGTGAAGTGGTCTTGGCTGCCAGAGTGGTTATTATTATTAACATCTTTATTGACAAAATTAATTACAATTTTGCCTAATCTGAGGATTTTGATAGTCTTATTAAATTGAGGTTAATGCTAGTATTCACTGTCACGCAGGACAGAGGGTCATACATAAGACAATAGGTCTAAACTGTAGGCTGAAGCACATATATATCACGGTTACAATCAATGTTTTAATGTGTGGATATGTGACAACAACTTTCTATTGTGCACTGCCACACAAGGGCAGGGATGGGTTCATAAGTGATGCAGCTTAGAGTATAAATAGAAATTGTTCTTCATTCTTTAAAATGGACAAGCAAATTTTGGGTAAATTGTTAGGATGTCGTCCAGAACACCTGAGTCAATAAAATAGTTACACAGTTGGTGGGTGGTGGTGGTGCCAGAGTGGTGGTGTTGGTGTCGCTCAACAAGTCAGCGGTGGTGTTGGAGTGCCGGGCGCGACGATCACATAACACTGGAGGCAGCTAACAAGTGCTTGTTATCTTTCATTGAATAAATTGTCTTTAGAAGGTAAGTCGCTCGTCTCAACGCCCATGTGAGAAGGCGCATCGAAGTGGTGCTTGGACCCGCAACAGCACACATGCGAGTGTTTGTCTTAAGTCACATACAGGAGGAGTCGGCTGGTATACTGGTAACCAGCCCAAGAGCTGGTTACTAGTTACCAGTTACCGTAGATCAGGTGACAGGTGTGTGTGTGTGTGTGTGTGTGTGTGTGTGTGTGTGTGTGTGTGTGTGTGTGTGTGTGTGTGTGTGTGTGTGTGTGTGCGTGCGCGCGTGTGTGTGTGTGTGTGTGTGTGTGTGTGTGTGTGTGTGTGTGTGTGTGTGTGTGTGTGTGTGTGTGTGTGTGTGCGTGCGCGTGTGTGTGTGTGTGTGTGTTTGTGTGTGTGTGTGTGTGTGTGTGTGTGTGTGTGTGTGTGTGTGTGTGTGTGTGTGTGTGTGTGTGCGTGCGCGCGTGTGTGTGTGTGCGTGTGTGTGTGTGTGTGTGTGTGTGTGTGTGTGTGTGTGTGTGTGTGTGTGTGTGTGTGTGTGTGTGTGTGTGCGCGTGCGCGTGCGCGGTACTGGGCTGGTGTGGGGCTTAAGGTTTAATAATCGCGGGAGAAATATTACGCCCACCACAGCAGCTTACTGACCAACCAGCAAGAACACCTAAGGCTTGGAGATAGTCAGGGGACTAAAGGAAGCTCTTACGTATTACACACACAAATCACAATATCGTGATGCATCAAATGAACAAATCCACGAGGGCCGTGACGAGGATTCGAAATTACGTCTGAGTGCATCCCAGACGCTGCCTTAATCGACTGAGCTACGACAGTGTAAAATCCTGGTTTGTGTCTCGGAGAGGCTGCAGGATCCAAGTAAATTCAGTAGAATTTTTGGTTACAATTCTTTTACCATGTCGTAGCTCAGTCGATTAGGGCAGCGTCTGGGATGCTCTCAGACATAGGTTCGAATCCTCGTCACGGCCCTTGTGGATTCGTTCCCTTACGTATATATCCACAGAGAAGCCAGGATAGCCAATAGTCGACTTGAGATGATTTCGGGGCTTAGGGTCCCCGCGGCCCGGTCCTCGACCAGGCCTCCTTTTTGTTACACACCTCCCTAGGAAGCAGCCCGTAGCAGCTGTCTAACTCCCAGGTACCTATTTACTGCTAGGTGAACAGGGGCATCAGAGTGAAAGAAACTCTGCTCATTTTTGGTTTCCGCCTCCACCGGGGATCGAACCCGAAACCTCAGAACTACGAATCCGAAACGCTGTCCACTCAGTTGTCAAACGCCCTGACTGACTGGCAGATTCCCATATTCACGCAGCTAATTACTTGTGTTGACTTAGACCAGCTGGAAGAATCTCTTCAGATGGAGAGACACAGAAACTGTCGGGATTGTTACGTTGTTAGGTAGTTGCAAGGTCTCCGAGGACCATCTGAGAGAGCGCCTCTTCTGAGTTTGCAGTCCAGGAGCTGCAGTTACACCGTGAGACAGTCATTAGGCTCAGCTTATTTAAGATAATCTTCTTTAGGGTTTTAGATTATGTTAAATAACCCTTGTTGAACACCCCACAGTACTACAGTGAATACTCCTTGTACTGGAGTGAACAATATGGAAGAAAATGCAAGATTGAACCAGTGAAGAGCAGAGGTGCCATAGGCACAATCAGAGAACACTGTATAAACATCAGAGGTCCGCGGTTGTTCAACATCCTCCCAGCGACTATTAAGAAATATTGCCGGAACAACCGTGGACATCTTCAAGAGAAAACTGGACTGTTTTCTAAGAGAAGTTCCGGATCAGCCGGGCTGTGGTGGGTATGTGGGCCTGCGGGCCGCTCCAAGCAACAGCCTGGTGGACCAAACTTTCACAAGTCGAGCCTGGCCTCGGGCCGGGCTTGGGGAGAAGAACAACTCCCAGAACCCCATAAAGCAGGTATCAAGCAGGTACAGGCCCTTGTTGAACACCCCACGGTACTACAAGCCCTTGTTGAACACCCCACGATACTACAGGCCCTTGTTGAACACCCCACGATACTACAGGCCCTTGTTGAACACCCCACGGTACTACAGGCCCGTGTTGAACACCCCACGATACTACAGGCCCGTGTTGAAAGCCCCACGGTACTACAGGCCCGTGTTGAACACCCCACGGTACTACAGGCCCGTGTTGAACACCCCACGGTACTACAGGCCCGTGTTGAACACCCCACGGTACTACAGGCCCGTGTTGAACACCCCACGGTACTACAGGCCCGTGTTGAACACCCCACGGTACTACAGGCCCGTGTTGAACACCCCACGGTACTACAGGCCCGTGTTGAACACCCCACGGTACTACAGGCTCGTGTAGTAACCATCATATGAATACCTAACCAAGCAACATTTTCAAAATACTTCATATATTTATTAATAAATCACATTAATACTTTAATTAAACAAAAACATTTACTCAATTACAATAACAGTGTGGAGTTGTTGCCATAGTGAGCCGTCATGCCCCATATCTTGAGGTTATCTTGAGATGATTTCGGGGCTTTAGTGTCCCCGCGGCTTGGTCCTCGACCAGGCCTCCACCCCCAAGAAACAGCCCGTGACAGCTGACTAACACCCAGGTACCTTTTTTACTGCTAGGTAACAGGGGCATAGGGTGAAAGAAACTCTGCCCATTGTTTCTCGCCGGCGCCCGGGATCGAACCCGGAACCATAGAATCACAAGTCCAGTGTGCTGTCTGCTCGGCCGACTGGCTCCCTTATATGTCATACGTCATATGTAAACATACGTCGTACGTCATACATACGTCATATGTAAACACCGTGAACTCTTCCACCTGTGGGGCGAGTGAGCGCCTTGACCAGGATGGAGCCTCGTAGATTATTTCCTCCCTCGGGGGAATTGAGGCGGGATTGGGTTGTTTACGAGGCCTCTCAGCTGCTGCTCAAGCGCTGTGTGCCAACGACTACATAGCTTAAAACTTGGCCTTGTTTGTCAGGTGCGTTCCACCATGGCTCCAGCTCTTGGGCCTGGCTCTATGCCCGTGACCGCCCTACGCTAGCAACGCTTCACTTCCTCAACTCTGGATATTCTAACAAAATATATGATTTATTTTTTGTCAGTGAGCCAAATGTGTTCCGCTCTGTTACTGCCTTGCTCTTAACTTATTGGTCAGTTGTGTGCTTGTTTGGTGATCAATTACTGCTAATCAGAGAAATGGTCAAACCAACTCAAGACTTCTGATTGGCTAGTGAGACACTTTATGTTCAGAGTTTATCGTAGACGCCCTCTTGTGGGGTGACCACTTGACTCGGAGATCAGAAACTCGGCAGAAAACTTTACCCCCGTGTCCTCCTCTGCACTGTGATAATTCTTCGTCATCAGACACTGAACACTGTGACTGTGAGAGACACTGAACACTGTGACTGTGAGAGACAGTGGACACTGTAACTGTGAGAGACAGTGAACACTGTGACTGTGAGAGACACTGAACACTGTGACTGTGAGAGACAGTGGACACTGTGACTGTGAGAGACACTGAACACTGTGACTGTGAGAGACACTGAACACTGTGACTGTGAGAGACAGTGGACACTGTGACTGTGAGAGACACTGAACACTGTGACTGTGAGAGACAGTGAACACTGTGACTGTGAGAGACACTGAACACTGTGACTGTGAGAGACACTGAACACTGTGACTGTGAGAGACAGTGAACACTGTGACTGTGAGAGACACTGAACACTGTGACTGTGAGAGACACTGAACACTGTTACTGTGAGACAGTGAATACTGTAACTGTGAGGGACGGTGAACACTGTAACTCTGAGACAAGGAACCGTGTGACTAACTTAAACAACGAAAATTGGGATGTTAACTCTCTCTCTCTCTCTCTCTCTCTCTCTCTCTCTCTCTCTCTCTCTCTCTCTCTCTCTCTCTCTCTCTCTCTCTCTCTCTCTCTCTCTCTCTCTCTCTCTCTCTCTCCCCCCCCCAACCATCCCTCCTCCCCCCTTGCTACTGTTACCGCCATATGGAGTCATAATTAAATAATCAGTAGTTTGATCGATTGTTTAAAAAGCGAGCTTGGGATCAGGTGACGGCGGCGAGGCCTGGAAGGCAGGTTGATGGGGGCGGCTTAGGGGGGTGGGGGGGGATGAGGGGAGAGCAGAGAGGGAGGGAGAGAGGACTGGATCGGGAAGGACTTTTTTCAGGGGAGACGGAGGAAGAAAAGAATGGATGGTGAGAGGGTGAGAAGGTAGAGAAGATTAGAGGGGGTGGGAAGGTAGAGAAGGAGAGGTAGAGAAGGGGAAGAGAGAGGGAGGAAGGTAGAGAAGGGGAGGAGAGGGGAGGGAAGGGAGAGAAGTTAGCAAGGATGGTTGCAACATGCCCGTCCAGCCGTGAGGAATATCAACAAAGGAATATCAAATCTAAGCAACAGAGAATGGGACGAAAACAATAAGAAACACTCTCAAAACAACAACAAACCCGCGTGAAGTCCACCAAAAGAGGAATTGATCTCTCAACGAAAAGGAAAGCAAGTGAGAGAGACTGAGGGAGCCATCAGAGAACACTGAGAGAGAACATGTGTGTGTGATGAACACAGAACAGAGGCGCTGATCCCGCCCCACGGACGGAGCTCAGAGCGGCCACCTCCCAGACTTCTAAAATGAAAGTACTGAAAGTACTATGTGGTGGAAAGTACCAGTGTGTCGTGAGGGTCCACTAGAAGGTAAACGTTTTACTGAATTTTTGACGAATTTAAAAAAGTTTTATATATATATATATATATATATTTGTATTGGTGATAAAGCCTAACTTAAGCCTCTCGGGCCTAATTCACGCTGTCTGAGGCCTAATGTAGTACATATATATGTGTTACGTTTCCGTGCCAGTGAAGACTCCGGTATGGGTGTGTACAGCAGCAGCAGCAGCAGCAGCAGGAGCAGCAGCAGCAGCAGCAGGAGCAGCAGCAGCAGCAGGAGCAGCAGCAGCAGCAGCAGCAGGAGCAGCAGCAGCAGCAGCAGCAGGAGCAGCAGCAGCAGCAGGAGCAGCAGCAGCAGGAGCAGCAGCAGCAGCAGCAGCAGCAGCTGGGGTACTTCTTGGATCTGCAGTGTTAACTAACAGTGCGCCACAGTGGTCAGTGTGGCAGGAATACTCTCTCAGACAGCTTGGACCCAACACAGCTCAGGTAGAAGCCAACAGTGAACGGAATGGAGATAGTGAATTCCTGTCCTTCCCCTCTCATGTTCCCGAGTGGTAGGAAAGGTGGTAAAGGGTAAGGAAGGTGGTGAAGGGTAGGAGAGGAGTATTGTGAAGATAGGAAGATTGGGAAAGAGAGATGAGAATAGGGGAGATTGGGAGAGGAAAGGGGAGATGTAGAGAGCCGGGTGCAGCCTGGTACCCCTCCTAGTATATACATACATACATGAGCAATGCATTATTATATACTGTAAGGCGCTATAGGCCATCCTCCACCAGCTGGACGAGCCTCAGGGCCTGATAACTCTCGTGTCATCATGCCGCCGCTGCTCTTGGGCAATATTGACGGTTCCCCTTCCTGCTGCTGCTGCTGCTGCTGCTGCTGCTGCTGCTGCTGCTTCAAGCTCGAGGAGTTTGTTAATTCCCAGGAATTATTCGAGGTTGTGGCTGGTGGTGCCACCAGCTGGGGATGCGGGGGCTTCCGAGTGCCCTATCGAGTCGTCCCCTTTAAAAAGTGTGGTATAAAATATTCAGATATTTAGTGCCAAACAGGCGAGTACAACGGTAGATATTGGGCGGTGCTTCGCTCTCCGAGGTTGTGGTGGTGTGGTGGTTGTTGGTGATGGTTGTTGGTGGTGGTGTTGGGGTGGTGGTGTTGGGGTGGTGGTGGTGATAGTGGTGCAGGAGATGATCTGTCCCGTGAGCGGTAGCGCAAAAATGATTGCAGAAAGCACAGGTCTTAATCAGACCTCGGAGAAGATTTTAACATTAACAATTTATGTACATTTAACCTGCACACCTAACAAAGAGTGGAAGACAGTAATGCACTCTTTCATCTTCACATACATCGTGCAGACCCAACATTATAATAAATTCCCGGTTGCAATTCTTTTACCATGTCGTAGCTCAGTCGATTAAGGTAGCGTCTGGGAGCCTCTCGGACGTAGGTTCGAACCCTCGTCACGACCTTTGTCGATTTGTTCATTTATAATGAGTGGCTGTTCTTTGAGCCCATCTAAAGTCACTAGTTACGCTGCGCAAGTGTTCTAGCAGCTCACCTGATACAGTGTTATTTACAGTATCACGCTGAAGCTTTAATCCCATCATAAGATTGATTTACAATATTATATCCTGAATGCTTGATATATTTAATTTCCGTATATTGAGAACTTTGGTGGTTATTGGACACAAATATAATTCTGAGGACTTCATTTTGAATTTTGTCCAGTCTGTTAAGACTTTTGCCATGATGTAGAACTGAGGCTGGTGCATGATAGTCTATCACCGACCTTATGTATGGTAAGTGCAGCATTTTTACTGTACTAATATTAACACCGCTCTGAGGGCTGTACCCCACTAACTACAGCTCTGAGAACTTTGTGACTGTTTTTACAGTGCTGATGTAACTTTTTAAACTGCAGTTACGGTACAAGGGACTGAGACACCAATGTGAGTGAATAAGGAGACATAGTCTGTTGGTTATGTGATCATTCTTCAGTGTCTGTGGTTCACTTTTGCAATTACCAATTTGCCTGTTAAAGACTTTAGCGTTTTCAGCGTTGATTTTTTTTTATTATTATTATTTTCTACCACAGACGTGGCCACACATTTACAATGCTAACCACATATATACATTTTCTTCAGTCCTCCATGGACAGGGTGAGAGATGTGTTAAACATATAGTTCAGTTGATTACAAGACCAAGGCTCTCGCCTGCTCAATGTATATAATTTAAGATTATTTACATTTCACGGTGGGTATTAGTATGAACAATCGGTATGAAGCTCCCCGGTATCGGGGAGGATTTACTGGGCGCAAATCCTTAACTGTAGCCTCTGTTTAACGCAACAGTAAAATGTGTACTTGGTTGTAACAGCGATTCTTCGCGGCGGGGATCGTATTCCAGGGACCTGCCCGAAACGCTACGCGTACTAGTGGCTGTACAAGAGTGTAACAACTCTTGTATATATCTCAAAAAACAAAAAAACACCATCTACATAGTTAATAGTGAGGGTTTTACGACTAGTTGACATTGATTTTACTAAGACATTGATTAGTACATTGAACGAGGTGGGAACTGATCTTGGAAGGGACTTTAATGATCGAGAAATAATAGGGGCAAGGGGAGATTGGGCAATAGGGTTACCTGTGGAGGGTTTCGAGAGTAACTTTATTACTGCAGTTTGACCCGAAACCAAACTTCCTTGGTAATAAGTAGATCAGTAATGTTGTTGGAGGATGCAGGTTGCAGGCACTTACTGCAGCTCCCACCTGAAGACTGTATACGCAACCCGTCCTCTTAAAAATAACGTCACTTTTCGCTGGTATGCGCACTATGGCCAAATTTGGACGTAATTTGAAATGAAATCGACTCACAAAAGTGACGTACTGTTCCGTTTTCTGTTTGAGTCGTCCGGCTTACTCGGCAAGCTTAGAAGAGGAAACTTTTCATTAACGTTTTTCATAAAGTTTTGAAACTTTATGAGAATTTCCTGCCCACCTAACCTATCAGAAGACCCTTAACTTACTGTTGTTGAAAAAAAATATCCCAAATTTATATATATTTTTTTCATTTTCAAATTACGTCCATATTCGCCATACGGGCAAACGGCCTAAAGCGACGGTCTTTTTAAGAGGACAGGTAACATTTGTGTTTATTGTGGAAGGTTGAAGAATTAATTTTCTTCTGTGATGTTCACACAATGTTCTCTGATGTTCACACAATGTTCTCTGATGCTCACAGTGTTCTCTGATGTTCACAGTGTTTTCTGATGTTCACAGTGTTCTCTGATGTTCACAGTGTTCTCTGATGTTCACAGTGTTCTCTGATGTTTACACAATGTTCTCTGATGCTCACAGTGTTCTCTGATGTTCAGTGTTTTCTGATGTTCACACAATGTTCTCTGATGCTCACAGTGTTCTCTGATGTTCACACAATGTTCTCTGATGTTCTGTTTACCCAGCATTTACGGAACGTTCGCCTCAAAGACACAAGGTAACCAAAACATTTTTTCTAACGTAATTACGTTCAAGGACGCTTATAAAACGTCGTATGGACGTTATATTATCGTTAACGTGGTTTAAATAACAAGGAAGTAACGTTTTGCGAATGTAGGTATGTGGTGATCAGGTATGTGGTGGCCAGGTATGTGGTGGCCAGGTGTGTGGAGGCCAGGTGTGTGGAGGCCAGGTGTGTGGTGGTCAGATATGCGGAGGCCAGGTATGCGGAGGCCAGGTATGCGGAGGCCAGGTGTGTGGTGGTCAGGTGTGTGGTGGTCAGGTGTGTGGAGGCCAGATGTGTGGAGGCCAGGTGTATGGTGGCCAGGTGTGTGGAGGCCAGGTATGTGATGGCCAGGTATGTGGAGAGGTGTGTGGAGGCCAGGTGTGTGTAGGCCAGGTGTGGAGGCCAGGTATGTGGTGGCCAGGTGTGTGGAGGCCAGATGTGTGGAGGCCAGGTGTGTGGAGGCCACGTATGTGGAGGCCAGGTGTGTGGTGGCCAGGTGTGTGGCGGTCAGGTGTGTGGAGGACAGGTATGTAGTGACCAGGTGTGGAGGCCAGGTGTGTGGAGCCCAGATGTGTGGTTGCCAGGTGTGTGGAGGCCAGGTGTGTGGAGGCCAGGTTTGTGGTGGCTAGGTGTGTGGAGGCCAGGTATGTGGAGGCCAGGTTTGTGGATGACAGGTGTGTGGAGGCCAGGTGTGTGGAAGCCAGGTGTGTGGAAGCCAGGTGTGTGGAGGCCAGGTGTGTGGTGGTCAGATATGCGGAGGCCAGGTATGCGGAGGCCAGGTGTGTGGTGGTCAGGTGTGTGGTGGTCAGGTGTGTGGAGGCCAGATGTGTGGAGGCCAGGTGTATGGTGGCCAGGTGTGTGGAGGCCAGGTATGTGATGGCCAGGTATGTGGAGAGGTGTGTGGAGGCCAGGTGTGTGTAGGCCAGGTGTGGAGGCCAGGTATGTGGTGGCCAGGTGTGTGGAGGCCAGATGTGTGGAGGCCAGGTGTGTGGAGGCCACGTATGTGGAGGCCAGGTGTGTGGTGGCCAGGTGTGTGGCGGTCAGGTGTGTGGAGGACAGGTATGTAGTGACCAGGTGTGGAGGCCAGGTGTGTGGAGCCCAGATGTGTGGTTGCCAGGTGTGTGGAGGCCAGGTGTGTGGAGGCCAGGTTTGTGGTGGCTAGGTGTGTGGAGGCCAGGTATGTGGAGGCCAGGTTTGTGGATGACAGGTGTGTGGAGGCCAGGTGTGTGGAAGCCAGGTGTGTGGAAGCCAGGTGTGTGGAGGCCAGGTATGTAGTAGCCAGGTGTGTGAAGGCCAGGTGTGTGGTGGCCAGGTATGTAGTGGCCAGGTGTGTGGAGGCCAGGTTTGTGGAGGAAAGGTGTGTGGAGGCCAGGTTTATCGAGGACAAATGTGTCGAGGCCAGGTGTGTGGAGGCCAGGTTTGTCGAGGACAAATGTGTCGAGGCCAGGTGTGTGGAGGCCAGGTGTGTGGAGGCCAGGTATGTGGAGGCCAGGTTTGTGGAGGACAGGTGTGTGGAGGACAGGTGTGTGGAGGCCACGTATGTGGAGGCCAGGTTTGTGGAAGCCAGGGGTGTGTGGTGGCCCGGTGTGTGGAGGCCAGGTGTGTGGAGGCCAGGTGTGTGGTGGCCAGGTGTGTGGTGGTCAGGTGTGTGGAGGCCAGGTATGCGGAGGCCAGGTTTGTGGTGGTCAGGTGTGTGGAGGCCAGATGTGTGGTGGCCAGGTGTGTGGAGGCCAGGTGTATGATGGCCAGGTGTGTGGAGGCCAGGTATGTGATGGCCAGGTATGTGGAGAGGTGTGTGGTGGCCAGGTGTGTGGAGGCCACGTATGTGGAGGCCAGGTGTGTGGTGGCCAGGTATGTGGCGGTCAGGTGTGTGGAGGAAAGGTATGTAGTGACCAGGTGTGGAGGCCAGGTATGTGGAGGCCAGGTGTGTGGAGCCCAGATGTGTGGAAGCCAAGTGTGTGGATGCCAGGTGTGTGGAAGCCAAATGTGTGGATGCCAGGTGTGTGGAGGCCAGGTATGTAGAGGCCAGGTTTGTGGTGGCCAGGTGTGTGGAAGCCAGGTATATGGAGGCCAGGTTTGTGGATGACAGGTGTGTGGAGGCCAGGTGTGTGGAAGCCAGGTTTGTGGAGGCCAGGTATGTAGTGGCCAGGTGTGTGGAGGCCAGGTGTGTGGTGGCCAGGTGTGTGGAGGCCAGGTGTGTGGTGGCCAGGTGTGTGGAGGCCAGGTTTGTGGAGGACAGGTGTGTGGAGGCCAGGTGTGTCGAGGACAAATGTGTCGAGGCCAGGTGTGTGGAGGCCAGGTTTGTGGAGGCCAGGTATGTGGAAACCAGGTGTGTGGAGGCCAGGTGTGTGGAGGCCAGGTATGTAGTGGCCAGGTGTGTGGAGGCCAGGTATGTAGTGGCCAGGTGTGTGGAGGCCAGGTATGTGGAGGCCAGGTGTGTGGAGGCCAGGTGTGTGGTGGCCAGGTTTGTGGAGGCCAGGTGTGGAGGCCAGGTATCACCAGTCACAGTGTGTTGTGATTGGGGGGGGGATGATGACCCGGGATGAGGAAGGACTGGCGGGTGAACGGGTGATGAGTCGAGGATTGTTGTATGGTTGACGGGTGATTGTGATGTCAGGAGGCGAGGTCTGCCATCAGACGGACAGCGGCGAGGTGGGGGGGAAGGAGGGGGGGGGCGGGTGTCAGGTGTCGTGGCCGATATCCGACTCGACCCGGCGGCATCCACACACACACACGGCTCCCCTTACACACACACACACACACACACACACACACACACACACACACACACACACACACACACACACACACACACACACACACACACACACACACACACCAGGAACCTGTACACCTGTTGATTGACGGTTGAGAGGCGGGACCGAAGAGCCAGAGCTCAACCCCCCGCAAGCACAATTATGTGAGTATACACATACAGTACAGAATACTGTACTGTGTGTACTGTACAGTTGATACAGTACCGCACATTAGACTGCTATTCAAACTTGTGAGCGGAAAGGTCCTAGCATGGGTAAGGAACTACCTAACAGGAAGGAGCCAGAGAGTTACGGTAAGGGGCGAGAAGCCGGACTGGCGAACAGTAACGAGTGGAGTACCTCACGAATCGGTGCTGGGACCAATTCTATTTCTAATATACGTTAATGACATGTTTACAGGAGTAGAGTCCTACATGTCGATGTTCGCGGATGACACAAAGTTGATGAGAAGAGTTGTGACAGATGAGAATTGTAGGATCCTCCAAGAGGACTTGAACAGGTTGTAGAGATGATCAGAGAAATGGCTACTGGAGTTCAACACGAGCAAATGTAAAGTTATGGTAATGGGATTAGGTGACAGGAGACCAAAGGGACAGTACACAATGAAGAGGAACTGCCTACCTGTGACGACGCGAGAAAGAGACCTGGGAATGGACGTAACACCTAATCTATCTCCTGAGGCACATGTAAATAGGATAACGACAGCAGCGTACTCTACACTGGCGAAAGTTAGAACATCATTCAGAAACCTAAGTAAGGAGACATTTAGGGCGCTTTACACTACCTACGTGAGACCAGTCCTAGAGTATGCCGCGCCATCATGGAGTCCCCACCTGAAGAAACACATAAGGAAACTGGAAAGGCTTTCACACACACACACACACACACACACACACACACACACACACACACACACACACACACACACACACACACACACACACACACACACACACAGAGGTGTGTGTGTGTGTGTGTGTGTGTGTGTGTGTGTGTGTGTGTGTGTGTGTGTGTGTGTGTGTGAGTGAAAGCCTTTCCAGTAGGACTATGTAGGATCGAACACAGAGGTTCGATCAGGAAGATCCTGTGTATCGAATTTACTCAGTTTCTATGATCGGGCCACAGAGATATTACAGGAAAGAGATGGCTGGGTTGACTGCATCTATCTGGACCTAAAAAAGGCTTTCGACAGAGTTCCACATAAGAGGTTGTTCTGGAAACTGGAAAATATTGGAGGGGTGACAGGTAAGCTTCTATCATGGATGAAAAATTTTCTGACTGATAGAAAAATGAGGGCAGTAATCAGAGGCAATGTATCGGAATGGAGAAATGTCACAAGTGGAGTACCACAGGGTTCAGTTCTTGCACCAGTGATGTTTATTGTGTACATAAATGATCTACCAGTTGGTATACAGAATTATATGAACATGTTTGCTGATGATGCTAAGATAATAGGAAGGATAAGAAATTTAGATGATTGTCATGCCCTTCAAGAAGACCTGGACAAAATAAGTATATGGAGCACCACTTGGCAAATGGAATTTAATGTTAATAAATGTCATGTTATGGAATTTGGAATAGGAGAACATAGACCCCACACAACCTATATATTATGTGAGAAATCTTTAAAGAATTCTGATAAAGAAAGAGATCTAGGAGTGGTTCTAGATAGAAAACTATCACCTGAGGACCACATTAAGAATATTGTGCAAGGAGCCTATGCAATGCTTTCTAACTTCAGAATTGCATTTAAATACATGGATGGCGATATACTAAAGAAATTGTTCATGACTTTTGTTAGGCCAAAGCTAGAATATGCAGCTGTTGTGTGGTGCCCATATCTTAAGAAGCACATCAACAAACTGGAAAAGGTGCAAAAACATGCTACTAAGTGGCTCCCAGAACTGAAGGGCAAGAGCTACGAGGAGAGGTTAGAAGCATTAAATATGCCAAAACTAGAAGACAGAAGAAAAAGAGGTGATATGATCACTACGTACAAAATAGTAACAGGAATTGATAAAATCGACAGGGAAGACTTCCTGAGACCTGGAACTTCAAGAACAAGAGGCCATAGATTTAAACTAGCTAAACACAGATGCCGAAGAAATATAAGAAAATTCACCTTCGCAAATAGAGTGGTAGACGGTTGGAACAAGTTAAGTGAGAAGGTGGTGGAGGCCAAGACCGTCAGTAGTTTCAAAGCGTTATATGACAAAGAGTGCTGGGAAGACGGGACACCACGAGCGTAGCTCTCATCCTGTAACTACACTTAGGTAATTACACTTAGGTAATTACAGAGGTTTGCCACCAGACTAGTTCCCGAGCTGAGAGGTATGAGCTACGAGGAGAGACTACGGGAATTAAACCTCACTTCGTTGGAAGACAGAAGAGTTAGGGGGGGACATGATCACCACATTCAACATTCTCAAGGGAATCGATAGGGTAGATAAAAACAGGCAGTTTAACACAAGGGGCACACGCACTAGGGGACACAGGTGGAAACTGAGTGCCCAAATGAGCCACAGAGATATTAGAAAGAACTTTTTTAGTGTCAGAGTGGTTGACAAATGGAATGCATTAGGAAGTGATGTGGTGGAGGCTGACTCCATACACAGTTTCAAGTGTAGATATGATAGACCCCAATAGGCTCAGGAACCTGTACACCTGTTGATTGACGTTTGAGAGGCGGGACCAAAGAGCCAGAGGTTAACCCCCGCAAGCACAATTAGGTGAGTACATAGGCCAAGAAGGTAGTGTTAACTTACTGCAGCTGATGATAGTTTTACTCCTGGATCAGCGCGTTCTCTCCAGCCTTCCCAACCTCAAGAAATTGGACCACCCACAGCTGGTGGCCCAAGATGAGACGCCCCACTCCCACAGCTGGTGGCCCAAGATGAGACGCCCCACTCACACAGCTGGTGGCCCAAGATGAGACGCCCCACTCACACAGCTGGTGGCCCAAGATGAGACGCCCCACTCCCACAGCTGGTGGTCCAAGATGAGACGCCCCACTCCCACAGCTGGTGGTCCAAGATGAGACGCCCCACTCCCACAGCTGGTGGCCCAAGATGAGACGCCCCACTCCCACAGCTGGTGGCCCAAGATGAGACGCCCCACTCCCACAGCTGGTGGTCCAAGATGAGACGCCCCCACTCCCACAGCTGGTGGCCCAAGATGAGACGCCCCACTCCCACAGCTGGTGGTCCAAGATGAGACGCCCCCACTCCCACAGCTGGTGGCCCAAGATGAGACGCCCCCACTCCCACAGCTGGTGGTCCAAGATGAGACGCCCCACTCCCACAGCTGGTGGTCCAAGATGAGACGCCCCACTCCCACAGCTGGTGGTCCAAGATGAGACGCCCCACTCCCACAGCTGGTGGTCCAAGATGAGACGCCCCACTCCCACAGCTGGTGGTCCAAGATGAGACGCCCCACTCCCACAGCTGGTGGTCCAAGATGAGACGCCCCACTCCCACAGCTGGTGGCCCAAGATGAGACGCCCCACTCCCACAGCTGGTGGTCCAAGATGAGACGCCCCACTCCCACAGCTGGTGGCCCAAGATGAGACGCCCCACTCCCACAGCTGGTGGTCCAAGATGAGACGCCCCACTCCGACAGCTGGTGGCCCAAGATGAGACGCCCCACTCCCACAGCTGGTGGTCCAAGATGAGACGCCCCACTCCCACAGCTGGTGGCCCAAGATGAGACGCCCCACTCCCACAGCTGGTGGCCCAAGATGAGACGCCCCACTCCCACAGCTGGTGGCCCAAGATGAGACGCCCCACTCCCACAGCTGGTGGCCCAAGATGAGATGCCCCACTCCCACAGCTGGTGGCCCAAGATGAGACGCCCCACTCCCATAGCTGGTGGTCCAAGATGAGACGCCCCACTCCCATAGCTGGTGGTCCAAGATGAGACGCCCCGCTCCCACAGCTGGTGGCCCAAGATGAGACGCCCCACTCCCATAGCTGGTGGCCCAAGATGAGACGCCCCGCTCCCACAGCTGGTGGCCCAAGATGAGACGCCCCACTCCCACAGCTGGTGGCCCAAGATGAGACGGCCCACTCCCACAGCTGGTGGCCCAAGATGAGACGCCCCGCTCCCACAGCTGGTGGCCCAAGATGAGACGTCCCGCTCCCACAGCTGGTGGCCCAAGATGAGACGTCCCACTCCCATAGCTGGTGGTCCAAGATGAGACGCCCCGCTCCCACAGCTGGTGGCCCAAGATGAGACGCCCCACTCCCATAGCTGGTGGCCCAAGATGAGACGCCCCGCTCCCACAGCTGGTGGCCCAAGATGAGACGCCCCACTCCCACAGCTGGTGGCCCAAGATGAGACGCCCCACTCCCACAGCTGGTGGCCCAAGATGAGACGCCCCGCTCCCACAGCTGGTGGCCCAAGATGAGACGTCCCGCTCCCACAGCTGGTGGCCCAAGATGAGACGTCCCACTCCCATAGCTGGTGGTCCAAGATGAGACGCCCCGCTCCCACAGCTGGTGGCCCAAGATGAGACGCCCCACTCCCATAGCTGGTGGCCCAAGATGAGACGCCCCGCTCCCACAGCTGGTGGCCCAAGATGAGACGCCCCACTCCCACAGCTGGTGGTCCAATTAAGCGCCTCATCTACATGAAAACCTCGGTTCCCACAATTCTTAATTCCTAAATGAAATACTGATCAGAACCCTCCCCCCCCCCCTTTCCCTCCTTATAAAATAATAATAATAATAATAATAATAATAATAATAATAATAACAATAATGGCCGTTAAACAACAAGAAACAATAACAAAGATCGCCAAACAACATCAAAACATGTGGAGAAGTCCTCTGTGTGTGTGTGTACTCAGTTGTACTCACCTAGTTGTGCTTGCCGGGGATGAGCTCTGGCTCTTTGGTCCCGCCTCTCAATCGTCAATCAACAGGTGTACAGGTTCCTGAGCATACTGGGCTCTATCATACCTACACTTGAAACTGTGTATGGAGTCAGCCTCCACCACATCACTGCCTAATGCATTCCAAGCACTAGGTGTTTGGAATGGAATACATTCCAAACACATGTGCTGACATACATGTGATGAACCTCACACACACTCGCAGCTCCCTGACAAGCATGGACTTTTATCACACAGTGTCAGCGATTTGCCATTTCTAAACTTTTCCCTTCGCTTGTGCCTCTTCGTCCTCTTTAATCCACCACAAAAAACTGCCCTAACCTAACCAGTCAGGGGCCACATTTACGAAGCAGTTACGCAAGCACTTACGAACCTGTACATCTTTTCTCAATCTTTGGCGGCTTTGTTTACAATTATTAAACAGTTAATGAACTCCGAAGCACCAGGAAGCTGTTTTATAACAATAACAACAGTTGATTGGGAAGTTTTCATGCTAGTAAACTGTTCAATAAATGTAACCAAAGCCGTCAAACATTGAAGAAAGAGGTGCAGGTTCATAAGTACTTGCGTAACTGCTTCGTGAATCTGGCCGCAGAAAACCCACAAACAGAAAACGAGACTTTTATGTTAATATCCAGCTACCATTTACTAGTACATCAGTTTTTGGCCGTGTGGGATTTATAAGATAAAATGTGACGTAGTGTTCAAGTGGAGGGGGTTGGGTAGGTGCCAGTGGCGCCTCATAATGTGTGGCACCAAGGCCTCGTCTCTCACAGGTCTCAGGTTAATGGGAATTTTCAGAGTGTCTTAGGAAGTGTCTTGAGTGGGTGACCATTGCAGGCTACAATTGACAACCATTCCTGCCCCGAACGCTTCATACCAAGAGGTTTACCTCAAGGGGGGGAGGGGGGGAGGGGGTGTTGCACTTCTCTGCAACACTTGTGTCGAGAGCACTCTCTCTCAAGTCAATACTTCCTGTACAGGTTATTACACACTCAAGTGGGCACGGGACATTACATCATATTAACATCATCATATTGTTCATCATATTAACACAACCTTTTAAACTATACTGAAGATGAAGTTAAGGTTGCTCACGAAAAAGTCAAATGACGGCTGTGAACAGCCCGTCTTCTCGACACATTGATCGATTATTGCATCTTATGTTTGCTGGGCCAGTGGTTGGGTTAGTTTTAGGGCTGGGCCAGTGGTTGGGTTAGTTTTAGGGCTGGGCCAGTGGTTGGGTTAGTTTTAGGGCTGGGCCAGTGGTTGGGTTAGTTTTAGGGCTGGGCCAGTGGTTGGGTTAGTTTTAGGGCTGGGCCAGTGGTTGGGTTAGTTTTAGGGCTGGGCCAGTGGTTGGGTTAGTTTTAGGGCTGGGCCAGTGGTTGGGTTAGTTTTAGGGCTGGGCCAGTGGTTGGGTTAGTTTTAGGGCTGGGCCAGTGGTTGGGTTAGTTTTAGGGCTGGGCCAGTGGTTGGGTTAGTTTTAGGGCTGGGCCAGTGGTTGGGTTAGTTTTAGGGCTGGGCCAGTGGTTGGGTTAGTTTTAGGGCTGGGCCAGTGGTTGGGTTAGTTTTAGGCCTGGGCCAGTGGTTGGGTTAGTTTTAGGGCTGGGCCAGTGGTTGGGTTAGTTTTAGGGCTGGGCCAGTGGTTGGGTTAGTTTTAGGGCTGGGCCAGTGGTTGGGTTAGTTTTAGGGCTGGGCCAGTGGTTGGGTTAGTTTTAGAGCTGGGCCAGTGGTTGGGTTAGTTTTCGGGCTGGGCCAGTGGTTGGGTTAGTTTTAGGGCTGGGCCAGTGGTTGGGTTAGTTTTAGGGCTGGGCCAGTGGTTGGGTTAGTTTTAGGGCTGGGCCAGTGGTTGGGTTAGTTTTCGGGCTGGGCCAGTGGTTGGGTTAGTTTTAGGGCTGGGCCAGTGGTTGGGTTAGTTTTAGGGCTGGGCCAGTGGTTGGGTTAGTTTTAGGGCTGGGCCAGTGGTTGGGTTAGTTTTCGGGCTGGGCCAGTGGTTGGGTTAGTTTTAGGGCTGGGCCAGTGGTTGGGTTAGTTTTCGAGCTGGGCCAGTGGTTGGGTTAGTTTTAGGGCTGGGCCAGTGGTTGGGTTAGTTTTAGAGCTGGGCCAGTGGTTGGGTTAGTTTTAGAGCTGGGCCAGTGGTTGGGTTAGGGCCAGTGGTTGGGTTAGTTTTAGGGCTGGGCCAGTGGTTGGGTTAGGGTTGTGGTAGGGCTGGATCAGGGTTAAGGCTGGGGCTCTACAGTAGTTCCTTTATAATGTAACACATTGGACGTAATTTCCTAGTTAACTCCCCCGGGTCGACGGGTGCCCGCGTCTGCTTGTTCCAGTCTCTCCCTCACCATCCCTCACTCTCTCCCTCACCATCCCTCACTCTCTCCCTCACCATCCCTCACTCTCTCCCTCACCATCCCTCACTCTCTCCCTCACCATCCCTCACTCTCTCCCTCACCATCCCTCACTCTCTCCCTCACCATCCCTCACTCTCTCCCTCACCATCCCTCACTCTCTCCCTCACCATCCCTCACTCTCTCCCTCACCATCCCTCACTCCCTCACCATCCCTCACTCTCTCCCTCACCATCCCTCACTCTCTCCCTCACCATCCCTCACTCTCTCCCTCACCATCCCTCACTCTCTCCCTCACCATCCCTCACTCTCTCCCTCACCATCCCTCACTCTCTCCCTCACCATCCCTCACTCTCTCCCTCACCATCCCTCACTCTCTCCCTCACTCTCTCCCTCACCATCCCTCACTCTCTCCCTCACCATCCCTCACTCTCTCACTTTCCCCCACACTTTCTTCCCTTCTCATTACATTTTGTGCTTTTCTGAAGGTCCTTTTCCCTCCCTTACCTTCGTCTATTCCTTCCCTTCGTCTCTTTCTCATCATCCCCTTCTCTTTACCTCTGCCAGGCAGTTACTGCCTTCTCAACTCTTCCTTCCTCTTCCACATTCCCCTCGTATCTCTAATCTTTCCCTCTCCCTCCCGCCGTCCCCTCCTGGATGAGATAGCGCCTCTCCTGCCGTTTTTTTATCTAAGTGTTCGCTTATCATTATGTATCCTCTTCTGTCTTGACCTTCCCGGCTGTTCTTCTTATCCCCCTTCCTCCGTCACCTCCTGTACGCCTCCCTTCCTTACTCCTCGCTCTCTTACATCCTATTCCTCCCCTTTCCCCGCTCCCATCCCTGGCGCAGGTACCCCATAAGAGAGGCAGTCAACTAGTGTAAAGATCTTACATAAACCAACAGAGTAATCCGCTTGCCTGAACTACTCTGAACAAGGGGGAAGAGGAGGGGATGGGATGGGTGGGAAGAGGAGGGGGAGGTAGGGGAGGGGAAAGTGTAGAAAGGAGGGGAGGAGCGAGGGAGGGAGAGAAGGTGAGAGGTAAGGTAAGAGGGAGATGATAGGTAGAGAAGGCCTGCCTCAAGGTACCCCCAACGGACCAAAACAAGCGCCAGGGCTTCACACGCTTAATGGTGGATAATCTTTTCCCTTGACCATATTACTATGTGCTCTCCCGGGCTCTCCCGGACTCTCCCAGGCTCTCCCGGGCTCTCCCAGGCTCTCCCGGGCTCTCCCGGGCTCTCCCGGGCTCTCCCAGTCTCTCCCAGGCTCTCCCAGGCTCTCCCGGGCTCTCCCGGGCTCTCTCAGACTCTCCCAGGCTCTCCCAGGCTCTCCCGGGCTCTCCCGGGCTCTCCCGGACTCTCCCGGGCTCTCCCGGGCTCTCCCGGGCTCTCCCAGGCTCTCCCAGACTCTCCCAGACTCTCCCAGGCTCTCCCAGACTCTCCCAGACTCTCCCTACCTCTCCTAGGCTCTCCCAGGCTCTCCCAGGCTCTCCCTACCTCTCCCAGGCTCTCCCAGACTCTCCCAGACTCTCCCAGGCTCTCCCAGGCTCTCCCAGGCTCTCGCAGGCTCTCGCAGGCTGTCGCTGGCTCTCCCAGACTCTCGCAGGCTCTCCCAGACTCTCCCAGACTCTCCCAGACTCTCCCAGGCTCTCCCAGGCTCTGCCAGACTCTCGCAGGCTCTCCCAGGCTCTCCCAGACTCTCCCAGGCTCTCCCAGGCTCTCTCCCCGCCCCTCCTTCCGCCTGTGTTTGGTCTTAGTGAGTGTATGATACAAGAGGAGTCTCGCGGCCACAAGCGGACACAACTAATATTCACCCCTAGAACACTATCTGCTAAACGTTTTACCTCCAGGTCCCTGCGGGTGCACAGTTAAGGATGCCCAATAGACTTGCACGGTGCCCAATCGTCTTTCCCTGCTCAGGATTCGAACCTAATCTAAGAAGTGTGTGCGATCGCTCTCTCCTTTTCTTTAACATTACAAGAGGAGACTCCTCCTGACTCCTGAAACACGATCAGCCAATCTGTTCCAAATTGCCTGAATTTCAGTGTTCAAATTGTTGCTGGTTGAACAGAGGCGAACTGTTATGTATTAGTTCCCAGTCAATCCTCCCCGAGTTTTGTCGCGGCGCGAATGAGTGTCATGGATGTGAGGTGTTTGTGTGCGTGTGTGTGTGCGTGCGTGCGTGCGTGCGTGCGTACGTGCGTGCGTGCGCCCGCGTGTGCCCGCGCTGTGTCGGTCTTAATTACCAGGCCAAGTACTGACCTTCTCCAGGATATGCCGCCCACAACAGTTGTCTAGCTCCCAGGTGCAGGTAAAGATAAATAAGCCAGGTAAATATATAAAGACATCCTGTAAAAGGAAACGCTATCAACAAATTATTTTTTGCCGGGCCGGGACCTGCGTGTGCATATCAAAGTCGTTCACTGGTTGGTTGAGTGTTCAATAAACCCCTGAACTATATGTTCAACAGATTTCTCACCCTGTCCATGGAGGACAGGAGAAAATGTATATATGCTGGTTAGCATTGTAAATGTCTGGCCACGTCTGTGGTAGGACATATTAATAATAAAAAAAAAAACTGCTGGACCACGAGGCGTTGTCTGTCTGTCTCTCTTTAACTTCCTCGTCGATGTCCATTTATTTCATCTCGTCAGTATTTCCACCTCTTCTGTCCCTAGTCCTATTCCCTTTACCTTTTTTTTTTATTCCCCATCCTCGACACCTTATCTCCCCATGCTGTACACCCTCTGCCCATGTTGTACACCCTCTGCCCATGCTGTACACCCTCTGCCCATGTTGTACACCCTCTGCCCATGCTGTACACCCTCTGCCCATGTTGTACACCTTCTGCCCATGCTGTACACCCTCTGCCCATGTTGTACACCCTCTGCCCATGCTGTACACCCTCTGCCCATGTTGTACACCCTCTGCCCATGCTGTACACCCTCTGCCCATGTTGTACACCCTCTGCCCATGCTGTACACCCTCTGCCCATAATGTACACCCTCTCCCCATAATGTACACCCTCTCCCCATGCTGTACACCATCATACTCACCTTTCTTCCACCCTTGTGTCCCCAGCTCCTTCTTTTATCACGTGTTGCTTCTTCTCATTTGTCCACTTATCCCCATTATCTCTGCTGCTCCCTTTTATCACCAAGTCCCTTCATCCCTTTCCATGAGCTTCATCCTATTTCATTTCCCCTCATCCTATCCCATTTCCAATTTCCTGTTTACTGTTCTTTTCCTTTCTTCTGTACTTTTCTTTTTCCTGTTTAACGTTTCAGATTGCGCTTCAATTTGTATCACCCAGTTCTCGGTGTATATATGTGCTGTTGTCTTGTTGCTTGTCTCTGCTGGTCTGCTCTGCTGGCCTGCTCTCCTGGTCTGCTCTGCTGGGCTGCTCTGCTGGGCTGCTCTGCTGGGCTGCTCTGCTGGCCTGTTCTCCTGGTCTGCTCTGCTGGCCTGCTCTGCTGGTCTGCTCTGCTGGTCTGCTCTGCTGTGCTGCTCTGCTGGGCTGCTCTGCTGGGCTGCTCTGCTGGGCTGCTCTGCTGGGCTGCTCTGCTGGGCTGCTCTGCTGGGCTGCTCTGCTGGGCTGCTCTGCTGGTCTGCTCTGCTGGTCTGCTCTGCTGGGCTGCTCTGCTGGGCTGCTCTGCTGGGCTGCTCTGCTGGGCTGCTCTGCTGTTGGTGGCACGTGAGGCTCTCAGGTACTGAGTTTGTTTAGTTGTCTAATGAAGTGTAACATTTGGGGGGGTTAGTCTGATTATTTCCCCTTGAAGAACACTAAGCTGAAAACTGCTGGCAAAACTCCCCAAGGAACTCACCTAACAAAAGCTGCGTGTATTTCGTCGACAGGGTGAGTTGCCCATTTGATGGGTTAGGTATTCAAGGTATTGTGAGGATTCGGGTGGTTTTCGGTGAGGTAGCCTGAGGGTTACCTTGAGGTGATTTCGGGGCTCAGCGACCCCGCGGCCCGGTCGTCGACCAGGTCTCCTCAAGGGTGGTTTGAGGTTAACGACCCTCTTGAGTCCTTGAGTGAGGGGTGGGTCAGTGTGGTTGGCACTTTGAAATATGGGACACTGATCAGGTGTAACACTCTGGAGACCTCATTCAATTTGCAGTGTGTGTACAAAGGCCATTACGTTATCAAGGTTTCTAGCCAGGTGAGAGACAGTGTGTTCCAGAAATCTGGCCCCTCTGTGGGACCAGGACATAGGCCTACCCTGCTGTGGCCTCTTCAAGTTGACTGGCGACAAATTGCATAGGCAGCCTCTGGGTATCTGCCATCCAATGTGGAGAATGAGGTAGTTCCCCTCTTACAGAACAGACATTCGTGGTAAGACCATGCCCAGTGGTCAGTGTCCTTTTGTCCAGTGCCCCGGTCAACAGGCAGGGCCAGCCTTGGTCTTCCATGGGTAAGGTGGGCCCAGCTTTGTTCTGCTTCGTGATAGGATTCCAGTGTGGTGCCAAAGGGTGGGAGTTCAGAGAGAGTAAGTCAGATAGTAGAATTAGTATGAATTTGGGCTCGAACAAGGAAGGGAGCAGTTTCGTTGGACGGGGGACAGGTCTGCCAATAGACCTGGGATACAGCAGGTTCATGGAAAATATCTGTAACTGTTTCACAACATTTTAAACATTGTCATTCCCGTTGTCTGGGAGGACATTTTCTAATTAGGATATAATGTCTATAAATAAACGACTGTTAATTTACATCTTTGAGTGTCAGTGAAAAATCCTCCCCCCACCCCCCCATTGTTTAGTCCTATGATGGGCCAGTCAGCTACAGCCCACGAACATTCATTAGGATTATTAATGAATGTCCAAGAAATATTTAATTATTTCCTGCAAATAATATTGAATTGATCATGTTACAAATTGATCAAATTACATGGGTTATCACTAAGTCTTAAATACCACGGTACCGAACATTCACTCAGTTCCTGCTGTTTTCATTATCTTTACTCTGTGAGTCACTGAGGCAATTATCAATTAATATTACAGTAATTAATTAAAATTAACTCTTTGACAAGTTTAATTAAACGGAGGTGTTTTTAGCTCTTGATGTCTATCATTAGCAGTTGTGACAGTGGCAGAGGTTGTCCTCAGCACTACTGTGGCAGAGGTTGTCCTCAGCACTACTGTGGTAGAGGTTGTCCTCAGCACTACTGTGGCTGAGGTTGTCCTCAGCACTACTGTGGTAGAGGTTGTCCTCAGCACTACAGTGGCAGAGGTTGTCCTCAGCACTACTGTGGCAGAGGTTGTCCTCAGCACTACAGTGGCAGAGGTTGTCCTCAGCACTACTGTGGCAGAGGTTGTCCTCAGCACTACAGTGGCAGAGGTTGTCCTCAGCACTACTGTGGCAGAGGTTGTCCTCAGCACTACAGTGGTAGAGGTTGTCCTCAGCACTACTGTGGCAGAGGTTGTCCTCAGCACTACTGTGGTAGAGGTTGTCCTCAGCACTACTGTGGCAGAGGTTGTCCTCAGCACTACAGTGGTAGAGGTTGTCCTCAGCACTACAGTGGCAGAGGTTGTCCTCAGCACTACTGTGGCAGAGGTTGTCCTCAGCACTACTGTGGCAAAGGTTGTCCTCAGCACTACAGTGGTAGAGGTTGTCCTCAGCACTACAGTGGTAGAGGTTGTCCTCAGCACTACTGTGGCAGAGGTTGTCCTCAGCACTACAGTGGCAGAGGTTGTCCTCAGCACTACTGTGGCAGAGGTTGTCCTCAGCACTACAGTGGTAGAGGTTGTCCTCAGCACTACTGTGGCAGAGGTTGTCCTCAGCACTACAGTGGTAGAGGTTGTCCTCAGCACTACAGTGGTAGAGGTTGTCCTCAGCACTACAGTGGCAGAGGTTGTCCTCAGCACTACAGTGGCAGAGGTTGTCCTCAGCACTACTGTGGCAGAGGTTGTCCTCAGCACTACAGTGGCAGAGGTTGTCCTCAGCACTACTGTGGCAGAGGTTGTCCTCAGCACTACAGTGGTAGAGGTTGTCCTCAGCACTACTGTGGCAGAGGTTGTCCTCAGCACTACTGTGGTAGAGGTTGTCCTCAGCACTACTGTGGCAGAGGTTGTCCTCAGCTCTACAGTGGTAGAGGTTGTCCTCAGCACTACAGTGGCAGAGGTTGTCCTCAGCACTACTGTGGCAGAGGTTGTCCTCAGCACTACTGTGGCAGAGGTTGTCCTCAGCACTACAGTGGTAGAGGTTGTCCTCAGCACTACAGTGGTAGAGGTTGTCCTCAGCACTACTGTGGCAGAGGTTGTCCTCAGCACTACAGTGGCAGAGGTTGTCCTCAGCACTACTGTGGCAGAGGTTGTCCTCAGCACTACAGTGGTAGAGGTTGTCCTCAGCACTACTGTGGCAGAGGTTGTCCTCAGCACTACTGTGGTAGAGGTTGTCCTCAGCACTACAGTGGTAGAGGTTGTCCTCAGCACTACTGTGGCAGAGGTTGTCCTCAGCACTACAGTGGCAGAGGTTGTCCTCAGCACTACAGTGGCAGAGGTTGTCCTCAGCACTACAGTGGCAGAGGTTGTCCTCAGCACTACTGTGGCAGAGGTTGTCCTCAGCACTACAGTGGCAGAGGTTGTCCTCAGCACTACAGTGGCAGAGGTTGTCCTCAGCACTACAGTGGTAGAGGTTGTCCTCAGCACTACAGTGGCAGAGGTTGTCCTCAGCACTACAGTGGTAGAGGTTGTCCTCAGCACTACAGTGGTAGACGTTGTCCTCAGCACTACAGTGGCAGAGGTTGTCCTCAGCACTACAGTGGCAGAGGTTGTCCTCAGCACTACAGTGGCAGAGGTTGTCCTCAGCACTACAGTGGTAGAGGTTGTCCTCAGCACTACAGTGGTAGAGGTTGTCCTCAGCACTACAGTGGCAGAGGTTGTCCTCAGCACTACAGTGGTAGAGGTTGTCCTCAGCACTACTGTGGTAGAGGTTGTCCTCAGCACTACAGTGGCAGAGGTTGTCCTCAGCACTACAGTGGTAGAGGTTGTCCTCAGCACTACAGTGGTAGAGGTTGTCCTCAGCACTACAGTGGTAGAGGTTGTCCTCAGCACTACAGTGGTAGAGGTTGTCCTCAGCACTACAGTGGCAGAGGTTGTCCTCAGCACTACAGTGGTAGAGGTTGTCCTCAGCACTACTGTGGTAGAGGTTGTCCTCAGCACTACAGTGGTAGAGGTTGTCCTCAGCACTACAGTGGCAGAGGTTGTCCTCAGCACTACAGTGGCAGAGGTTGTCCTCAGCACTACAGTGGCAGAGGTTGTCCTCAGCACTACAGTGGTAGAGGTTGTCCTCAGCACTACTGTGGTAGAGGTTGTCCTCAGCACTACAGTGGTAGAGGTTGTCCTCAGCACTACAGTGGTAGAGGTTGTCCTCAGCACTACAGTGGTAGAGGTTGTCCTCAGCACTACTGTGGCAGAGGTTGTCCTCAGCACTACTGTGGCAGAGGTTGTCCTCAGCACTACTGTGGTAGAGGTTGTCCTCAGCACTACAGTGGCAGAGGTTGTCCTCAGCACTACAGTGGCAGAGGTTGTCCTCAGCACTACTGTGGCAGAGGATGTCCTCAGCACTACAGTGGCAGAGGTTGTCCTCAGCACTACAGTGGTAGAGGTTGTCCTCAGCACTACAGTGGCAGAGGTTGTCCTCAGCACTACAGTGGCAGAGGTTGTCCTCAGCACTACAGTGGTAGAGGTTGTCCTCAGCACTACTGTGGTAGAGGTTGTCCTCAGCACTACAGTGGCAGAGGTTGCCCTCAGCACTACAGTGGTAGAGGTTGTCCTCAGCACTACAGTGGTAGAGGTTGTCCTCAGCACTACAGTGGTAGAGGTTGTCCTCAGCACTACAGTGGTAGAGGTTGTCCTCAGCACTACAGTGGCAGAGGTTGTCCTCAGCACTACAGTGGTAGAGGTTGTCCTCAGCACTACTGTGGTAGAGGTTGTCCTCAGCACTACAGTGGTAGAGGTTGTCCTCAGCACTACAGTGGTAGAGGTTGTCCTCAGCACTACAGTGGTAGAGGTTGTCCTCAGCACTACAGTGGTAGAGGTTGTCCTCAGCACTACAGTGGTAGAGGTTGTCCTCAGCACTACAGTGGCAGAGGTTGTCCTCAGCACTACAGTGGTAGAGGTTGTCCTCAGCACTACAGTGGCAGAGGTTGTCCTCAGCACTACAGTGGCAGAGGTTGTCCTCAGCACTACAGTGGCAGAGGTTGTCCTCAGCACTACAGTGGTAGACGTTGTCCTCAGCACTACAGTGGCAGATGTTGTCCTCAGCACTACAGTGGCAGAGGTTGTCCTCAGCACTACAGTGGTAGCAGCGGTGGTGTTACTGTGTTACAATGTATTGATGATGTGTAGTGCAGAGTGGGGCCACATGTTTCTTTTGGAAGCTGTTGTGTCCCATGTTGGTGCTCCAGTGATTATATCTTTAAGTGAAATGCGTCTTGGTCTGGTCAGTATTTTGGTCAGCACGCATGCATCGAGCCTTTTTATCCTTACTTCAACCGATGTTTGTTTGGCTTCCAATCTTAATAATGTGGTCCATCTTTGAGCTATGGTTGTGACTTGCATTTCATTGTTTTGAATAAGCTAAACCTTTACCCACCGACCAGAAGAAAGAGCGAGAAGGCACTCGTTGTGTGACCAACTAGAGAAGGCCGGCATGTATGTAAAACATTTCTAAAACTTTGTGTCCTTCTCCTAGCCATAACCCTGTGATTGTTCCAGATTTTGTTGTTTTCATTCGGATAACGAATCTGCTTCTTTGAATGTTATTTTAGAACCTATCCCCACTCCAAGGTATTGATATTGTGTAGCCCTGGGAAGATTAATAATGTGGTGAGTGCGTGTGTGTGCAACGGTCCACTACAAGGACTTACCAGCAATATAAGCCGACCCGAGAAATCAGAGGCGAAATGAACGAGTACCAACGAGCCTACAACAGTTACTACCAAACAGGCCAACTGCCTGTCCTAGCCCTACAAACACTCAGAAGGACAACCGTAGACATAACGCTGACTCATAGGAACCACATCTGGGGCACTCTAGTGAGCCATGCAAACCAATACAAAAGGGAAACTGGTAACTTCTGGCGCAAGATCAAACAGCTTTTGGGTTCGGCTAGTCCCAGCCTCACTCACCTAGTACACACATTCTTAGACGAAGATGACGAGGAACAACAAGCAAAAATAGAAGACCCACAAGTGCAGGCTGACCTCATGGGAGCAGTATGGCAAGAGACACTCACGGCATCAAACAGCAGAGCCTTCAACAACTTAAACTTCAACCGTGTCAACCAATGAACCACGGAGAACGCCGCCTCACTACTCAGCACCCCTTTGATAGATCTAACATCCCTCCAAAACGACCAACCCCTAACAAGACCCTCTGCAACTACCGCCCAATCTCCCTCTTGGACACAATAGGCAAATGCTTTGAGAAAACCATGTCCAACCGTCTCAACTACTATATGGAGTACAACAGTCTCTTCACAGAAAAACAGTTCGGCTTTCGAGCACAACGTTCAACTCAGCGCGCAATAAATATCCTCTATGATGCTGTCAGCTCAATTTGCCATCAAAAACAGGTAGCCCTGATTGCGACGAGACACATATACAAGGCCTTTGACAGCCTATGGCACGATGGCCTTGTGTACAAACTAGCAGACTTACCAGCCCAAAAACTGGACCCTCAGACTGATCAGAAATTTCCTTAAGAACAGGCAAGTTACTCCCAGCTTCAAGGCGAAATCGGCAGCAGTCTTCACCCCAACAGCTGGAGTTCCCCAAGGGTCGAGCCTGAGCCCGGTCCTCTTCAACATTTTCGTAAATGACCTGCCCCAACAGGAGTACAGGGACACCATCATCGTCCAATTTGCTGACGACGTAACACACGTAATAACATCAAACCCAAGCATCCGAACAGCCAAACACTCAACTGTAACCCGTAAGGCGAACGTAGAACTAGCTAGGACTGCTATCTGGGAAAGAAAATGGAGGATCACCATTAACCCAGACAAGATCCAAATTAGCACTGTCGGCTGTATGGCCTACACAATTAAAGATTCGGGGGGCAGGGGGGAATAAGGATCAGGGGTGAACCCATAGCCATATCAAACTCCAACACAGTGCTCTGATACAACTTCAACAGGCTACTTAACTTCACCCAGTACGTCTCCAAGACGACAGCGATGGCTAAGGATTCCCTGTCGAGGCGATTCCGTTTCAGGCAAGCCCCATCCCATGTCAAGCTCCACCTGTACAGAATGATTATAAGGCCTAGCCTTGAGTATCCTTACGTTCCCCTGAACCTAACCAACATGCTGAAGATCCAACGGGTCCAAAATAAAGCACTTCGCTTCGCGGCGGGCCTGTCGCTGGCGGACAGGGTAACAACACACCAGATCCATGAGAGACTCAACATGATGCCAATGAACACCAGGCTCAGCTACCTGGCCATAAAGCAGCTGTAGCGCATGAAGCACATGTATGTCCCAGACCCCGAAGAACCCCGCGAAGCAGTAAACACAACCAGTGACTATGAGATCCATGAACCACCACAACCACAAGAATCACTCTCCAACAAAAAGTGATCAGACACATCCATGATCAGGCCTTCCCAAGACCTCAAATACTAAGTGGTCTACCAGACGACCCAGATGATTGGCTCTTCCCGGACCCGATTTTTACTTAAAATGTATTTAATAAAAAATAAATAAACAATTGTGCTACCAGAAGAGTAACCGCCCTGATGTTGCTAAGATTAATCTCCTGCAGCCAGCTCCGGCGGCTCTAGGGCTTCCACACACTTGCTAGGACACACACACTAGCCACCCAGCCAATGTACTGACAACCCAACATACCACACATACAAACGGCACACACACATGCCAACCCATGGTGGACAGGCCACCGAACTTTCAAACCTCTTCTCTCTACACCCACTTCCTCTTCCAGAATTTTACCTCCCCATCCCTCTTCCTTTCCCCATCCTTTCCAAACCCTTTGGACTATAAAGCTAAAGCGTGTGGTGCCTGTCCGTAGTGTTGCAACCCTGTACCATTGCCTTAGATATCCATGTACACACTGCGAGCCCTACGATGCTGCATATTTATGCTGCTTGGTCTGTTGGTGTTTGTGTTCCGTTCTAAGGTGTGGGAGATACTGCTTCATTCCTCTGCAACCCCATCTTCCTTCTCTCCCGAATTATTGCCCCCCCCCTCCCCCTTCCGCCATCTTCTTTCTCACCTGCTTCACCGCCCCCCCCCCCCCAACCATCTCCTCTCCATCCTGCATCACTGCCTCCATCCCCCCTCCTGCATCACTGCCTCCATCCCCCCTCCTGCATCACTGCTCCCACCCCCCCCCCACCATAGTTTACCTCTTCCCATGGTTGAAGTCACCCATAATTAACAATCTGGTTCCAGTCCTGAAAGTGACAGAAGCTGGTCTCTCTTTTATATTAATGGTTGTCATACTGTTTGTCATATTCCTGCCTAGGTTTTCTATCATTTGGTGGAGGGTTATATATTATTACTAATATTAGTTTTCTTCTCCGATTGTCATAGTGCCTGTTATGTAGTCCTTGAACCCTTCACAGCCTGGGATATCCATCTCTTCAACACACCAGTCCTTCATTATCACCACGGATTCCTTATCAACCAGGCTGTGGTTCATTCATACGGCAGGCTGCGAGCAGCTGCGTCCAACAGCCTGGTTGACCAGTCCAGCAACGAGGAGGCCTGGTCAAGAACCGGGCCGCGGGGACGCTAAGCCCCAAAATCATCGCAAAGTAAGGTAACGGCCACTCCTCCCCCTCTTCTACATAGTATTCCTGCAGAAACACTGCATTTTGACTTCTGTCAAATTTGTTTCTATGAGTACTGTTATGTCTGGGTTTTTTTCCTGTCACCTTTCCCCAAGTTCACTTATTTTATTGATAATACCATCTATGTTTGATTTCATTGCCTTAAAGCTCACTTAATTCTGACTATTCTCACTTACTCTCCCCCTTTATGGACGCTCCACTGGTGTGGGAAGTTGTTCCATGGGTGGGGCAAATTACGAGATAGTTAAAAGGGCCTTGGAGCGTTCTGGGGTGAGGGGTGTGGGACCAAGGGAATTGAGGGTAGACATTTGAATGGGGACACAGGGAGGGCTTAGAGTGAGGAAGGTTTCTATGGGGGAGGAAGGTGGGGTGTTGCACTTCTCTCTGTTTTTGCTGAACTGCATGTGGAGGGTTACCCCATTTCTCTCCAGGATTGTAGGATATGGGGGGTTGTGGTTCCCCATTTCCTGTCTCTCTCTCTGTTAGTCTTCCTTGTGTTCATTGTCATAATTCTCTCCTCTCTTGTCATGTTCCCCTTGAAGAAATACTTTTTGTATCCCATTACATTTAACAGTTTGTTCTTTGCTAGAATTTCCTCTTTTGTGGTCTTGTTTGTGAATACTATCTTTATCAACCGATTTTTAACCTTGTTGTACCGACCTAGCCTGAAAGTCTTCTCTATTTTGTTCGACCCTCATCATCTGTAAGCCCCCTTCAGGATTTGTCACTATGGGGCCTCGTAGCCTGGTGGATAGCGCGCAGGACTCGTAATTCTGTGGCGCGGGTTCGATTCCCGCACGAGGCAGAAACAAATGGGCAAAGTTTCTTTCACCCTGAATGCCCCTGTTACCTAGCAGTAAATAGGTACCTGGGAGTTAGTCAGCTGTCACGGGCTGCTTCCTGGGGGTGGAGGCCTGGTCGAGGACCAGGCCGCGGGGACATTAAAGCCCCGAAATCATCTCAAGATAACCTCAAGATGGCTCTGTTCTTAGCTTTTCATTCTACCTGACTTGAATCATTTTGTGCCTTAATGCCTACTACGACCACTGCTCTTTTCCTTGCTAGAAGCAGCAGTAGCAGTACGTGTGTGAGTGTGAGTGTGTGTGTGTGTGTGTGTGCGTGTGTGTGTGCGTGTGCGTGTGTGTGTGTGTGTGCGCGCACGCGCGTGCATGTGCGTGCATGCGCGTGTGCGTGCGTGTGCGTTCGCATACGTCCATCCACAATGACATATACACCTTTAACACACATCCAACAACGATGACAACAATCACAGCAATAATTACACATCAAACAGTAATAACTCTGGGCAGAACAATGACAACCTTCCTGACCTTGCCACTCAAGTAAATTACTTTTGGTGATGACATTAACATATTTATAAGCTTTATATTAATATATGTTTTCAAAATATTGTCGGTGCGTTTTCTACATTAAGGCAGTATAATTCTTCATTGCTTCAACAAATGCTTCTTTTTCTATTGTCCTAAACTAACTATATATATATATATATATATATATATATATATATATATATATATATATATATATATATATATATATATATATATATATATAAACTGAAAACTCACACCCCAGAAGTGACTCGAACCCATACTGCCAGGAGCAGCAATGCAACTGGTGTGTACAGGACACCTTAATCCACTCGACCATCACGACCGGTCAAAAGCTGATGGTAGCCGAGGCTATTTTGCCCATCAGCCCGCCGGCACTGTGATGGTAATCTTTGGCATAGTATTTTGCCTCTGCTACCATCAGCTTTTGACCGGTCGTGATGGTCGAGTGGATTAAGGTGTCCTGTACACACCAGTTGCATTGCTGCTCCTGGCAGTATGGGTTCGAGTCACTTCTGGGGTGAGTTTTCAGTTTATATATATATATATATATATATATATATATATATATATATATATATATATATATATATATATATATATATATATATATATAGATATATATTTATTTATTTATATATATACACACACACACACACTCAATGTGTGTGTATCGTACCTAATAGACAGATCGCACTACTCGGCCTAGTATGCAAGGCTCGATTTGCCTAATAGGCAGAATAATTTTCGCTATTCTCAAAAAATTGCTTCCAATCGGTTTATTTGAAATATGTATAATATATTATATATATATATATACCAAATGGTACTATTTAATTATCCATTACATCAGTATGTGTACAGTGGTCCTCATGGTAAACAAAAAGTACTATCTAAAGAGGAGGATGGGTAAATATAGCACATGGGAGCGTGCCTAGAGTATAACAGGCAATTCCTCTCTGGATCACAACACTGTGGCGCTGCAACAGGAAACTAGTTACTCTAGGAGCCCTGGTTTACCTTAAAGAGCTAACTAGAAACACAAAACCAACACATTAAAAACGGGAAGAAATCGTCACTTTTTCGTTCGTTTCCAATGAATAAGTTTAAGTGATGAATTGGTTATTTGAGTCATGACTTGATTTGTTATACTTGAGGGGAAGCCGTTGTCAACAGGATGGAAATAAACTGGCGAGGCAGATGGAACACTTTAATGGTAGATCGCTTGCATACACGTACATCAGACTCGCCAAGTTGATCACTGGGAACCCCTGGGTGAGGGAATCGGAAAATGAGAGGTGAAAAAGGGATGGATGAGAGCGGGTGGGGGAAAAAGCTTTGTCATTGGGCACGCGGAAGACAGTGGAGTGAAGTGTACAGCCGGAGGGAAGGGGATAGAAGACTAGGAAGCAGAACAAAATGGGAAGAGTGAAGAGAATAGGATAGAGGGCAAAGCAGGGGCAAGAAAGAGAGGAGGAGGAGAGGGGAGAAAACAGATAATACATAGGAAACAACATTTATAACCAACACACAACAATTAAAGCCTCCTCCGAAAATTATAATTATAAGTAAAATAATAATAATAATAATATAATAATCTGCCAGGGAAGTTTCACAAAACGTCTTCGCCTATTGTTTACAAACATATCACAAACATTTTATATTGTGTAACTACCAAAACAAGCTAAATTAATACAATGGAAGGATAGGGGATCACGTCCTAGGGGAAGTATTTGGGGGGTTGGTCATGCCCTAGGGAAGTCACGTCCTAGAAGGATTAAAGGGAAACTCCCATCCTATGAGGGAGGGAAAAGAAGGATGACCGCCCCTAAGGGAAGCAGAGAGAAAGGGGTCATGCCTTGGAGAGGAGTGTCACGGCCTCGGAGAGGCTTGACCTCAAGAAAGGTCATGTCGTAGCAGTTACACACACACACACGGGAAACGCACACCAATGAACACCGAAAAGGTCATTATTATCATACACAGAACTAATAATAATATCAACATGCCTACACCGAGTGAATCAACTACTGTGAGGGTCCAGTCCAGTCTGGTGAGAGCACACACAGGTTAGCACACCAGCGCTGAGTACAAGGAACAGAAGTTGTCTACATGGATCTCTCTCTCTGTCATTCACACACACACACACACACACACACACACACACACACACACACACACACACACACACACACACACACACACACACACACACACACACACTCTCATGTGTCCAACACACCACAGATACAAAACAAATCTGCTGGACACTTTTATGAACACAGAAATGCAGTTTAAAAGACCTTGAAATGAACTTCCCAGGTTTCGTTTCTTCGGTGTTTTATGTTTTGTTTTTATTGGCGTTTATGGTACGTTTTGAACACTGTACACTCTCAAAGTCTTCATTATCCGGACACTACAACAAGCCTGCGGAATATATCCGAATTTCATCCACCGGACATCCAGGATGAGAGATCTGCTCGCTTTTAAGCGTAAGCGGACCTTTGGACGTTTGTACGTCCAGAAACCGGATCTTAAACAGAAATTGCACATTTTCGCTATCGACTTTCAGGATGCCAGTCATTACCTCAGATGGTGGGACCTGTCAAAGTTCAAATCGCCCAGATCTGGATGATGAGACTTGCCGACCAGATATTTGACCATGGGATTATTAATACGTCTATTACGAAGGATCAGTTTCCCTTGATGGAACACGAGGAAGTGCACATATTTGCTTAGTAAGCTGTGTAAGTTAAGGTCTCTATAACAAGACCTGCACAAGTCTCGACACTAATACGCACCTGTCCGTGTGTTTTGGTTCTCTGGACCAACCGGGACATTAGAGAGACAGGATTTAGTGCATTGTGTGTTTACCACGGGGTTGTAAAATGATTCTTCAACTAAAAGTTTGTTACAACAGTCTTCGCCGTCGCCACCACCACCACCACTTGTCCCCACCACTATCACCACCACCATCACCACCACCTGCCACAGCAACCACGATCGGTCACACTCGACCTAACCCTCTTCCCCACCGGGAGGAAAGGAGGAACATGATGTGGCGGAAGGCGATGACCGAGCCAATCATGACGACGACGACGATGACGACGACGACTTAGCTACGCTGTGATGACTACCCGGGGCCTCAACCATCAGGGGCTGGTGGTCGTGCTTAGTGGAGCCGTCATAGAGTCGTCGGATTCGAGGTAGGACACGTAGGAGTCGCTGTGGACAGAGTCGTCGAAGGGACCCGTGTCGTACTTGGAGTCGGCATGCGGATGCTGCGGCTGGTGCTGTTGTGGCTGTTGCTGCTGCGGCTGCGGAAGCATCTGCGACTGCGGTCCGAGGAGCTCTGCTGCTGCACACATTTCCGCCCCGTAGCCATGCATCTGACGGAGGAAGACAGGGTTAAGAGTCAGACAGGTAATATATCTGGTCAGCTCTCTCACTCTATACTGTGTGTGTGTGTGTGTGTGTGTGTGTGTGTGTGTGTGTGTGTGTGTGTGTGTGTGTGTGTGTGTGAAGTACGAAGAAATTAAAGTGATGAATAATGTGAAAATATATAACCACTAGGGGAAAAATTAAGCAAGAAATGACTTGAGCGCTTTCTTGTTAATCAATACACCTTCAAAAGTACAATCAATGAAATACAAAACATACACATCTGGTAACATATTACATGTGTAAAGGAAGAAATGTGTATGTTTATCACTCAGTATGTTCGGTAATATGTTTATTGTTTGTGAGATATATATATATATATATATAATATGAACACGTTGTACTGCTCGGGGTGAGAATAGTTTGAGCTACCTCATCCCTTTGTATGTATTTTGCCTCAATAAACTAATTTAAATCTAAATTTAAATTTAAATTTCATTTACATACACATACACTGGGGGCCCTGGTAGCTGAGTGGACAGCGTTTGGGACTCGTAATCCTATGGCCCGGGGGATCGATCCCCGGTTACGGTGGAAACAAATGGGCAGAGTTTCTTTCACCCTGATGCTCCTATTCAGCTAGCAATAAATAAGTATCTGGGAGTTAGACAGCTGCTACGGACTGCTTCCTGGGTGTGTAAGTGTGTTAGAGAAATATATGTAGCAGATATAATAGAAGAAAAATAGATTGGTTACAAAGGCGGAGTCCAAGAGCTAATAGTTCGATTCTGCAGACACAAATAGTAAATACAAATAGTAAACACACACACAGGTTGTGGTGTAGAGTGGTTGATAAATGGAATGCATTAGGAAATGATGTGGTGGAGGCTGACTCCATACACAGTTTCAAGTGTAGATATGATAGAACCCAATAGGCTCAGGACCCTGTACACCAGATGATTGACGGTTGAGAGGTGGGACCAAAGAGCCAGAGCTCAACCCCCGCAAGCACAAATAGGTGAGTAAACACACACAGCAGATAAATCACTGGCAACAGGGGAGTTGCCAGTGATTTGTAACTTGGCGAGTTATTACCAAGAATTTGGAAAGCGGCTAACGTGGTCCCGACATATAAGAAAGGGGATAGACAGGAGGCACTGAACTACAGGCCAGTGTCCCTAACCTGCATACCATGCAAGCTGATAGAGAAGAATGTGCGAAAAAAGCTAGTGGAACATCTGGAGCGAAAGAACTTTGTAATACAGCATCAACATGGGTTCAGGGATGGCAAGTCCTGCCTCATAGGATTAATTGAATTCTACGACCAGGCAACAAAAATCAGACAAGAGAGGGGTGGGCAGACTGCATATTTTTGGATTGTCAGAAAGCCTTAGACACAGTACCACACAAGAGGCTAGTGAGAGGCTAGTGAAAAAGCTGGAGATGCAGGCAGGAGTGAAAGGGAAGACACTCCATTGGATAAGGGAGTACCTAAGCAACAGAAGACAGCGAGTCATTGTGAGGGGTGAGGTCTCAGATTGGCGAGACGTCACCAGTGGAGTCCCGCAGGGGTCGGTCCTTTGGACCTATACTGTTTCTGATATATGTAAATGATCTCCCAGTGGGTAGACTTTCGTTTCTCTCGCTGTTTGGTGATGATGAAAAAATTATGAGGAGGATTGAAACAGAGGATGATAGTAGGAGGCTACAAGATGACCTAGACAGACTGAATGAATGGTCCAATAAATGGCTACTAAAGTTCAACCCGAGTAAATGCAAGGTAATGAAACTAGGCGGTGGAAACAGGAGGCCAGACATAGAATACAGAATAGGAGATGAAATACTTCAAGAAACGAACAGAGAGAAAGATCTAGGAGTTGATATCACACCAAACCTGTCTCCTGAAGCCCACATAAAAAGAATTCCGCCTGCGGCATACGCGAGGCTGGCTAACATCAGAACAGCCTTCAGGAACCTGTGTAAGGAATCAATCAGAATTTTGTACACCACATATATAAGATCAATCCTAGAGTATGCGGCCCCACCATGGAGCACGTACTTTGTCAAGCACAAAAAAAAGTTACCTCTGGAAAAAGTTCAGAGATATGCCACTAGACTAGTCACAGAACTAAGAGGCATGAGTTACGAGGAAAGGCTGCGGGAAATGCACCTCGACACTGGAAGACAGAAGAGTATGGAGAGACATGATCACTACCTACAAAATCCTCAGGGGAATTGACAAGGGTAGATAAGGATAAACTGTTTAACACTGGTGGAACGCAAACAAGGGGCACAGGTGGAAACTGAGTACCCAAATGAGCCACAGGGACGTTAGAAAGAACTTTTTCAGTGTCAGAGTAGTTAACAGATGGAATGCACTAGGAAGTGATGTGGTGGAGGCTGACTCCATACACAGTTTCAAATGTGGATATGATAAGAGCCCAGTAGGCTCAGGAACCTGTACACCTGTTGATTGGCAGTTGAGAGGCGGGACCAAAGAGCCACAGCTCATCCCTCGCAAACACAAAGAGGTGAGTACAGCACTAATAACTACTAACCATTCCAATACCGGTAATTAAAAGGAACTAGCTCCCAGGCAGCGGCGTGGGGGAGAGGGGGAGAGGGATATAGGAAGGAGAGCAAATGGGGAAGAGGAAGAGAGGTAAAGTGAGGCAGAAAGCGAGGAAGTTGAAAGACCGACAGAGAGGAAAAAGGAGATGAGATTGATGTAGGGGGGAAGGAGGTATGAGGAGGAGGGGGTGCAACAAAACACTGTCATGCCCCCATGGTAATCCCAGCGTCTGGCCTGCTCTGCCCCCGCTACACCAGAGTAATCCCAGCAACAGTCCAATAAATCCTGGTAATCCAGCTAGCGGAGGTAATAAATAGAGCAGCGATTATAATCCTCGACGCACACTCATCGGCACGAGTGGGGGGGGGGGTTTGCTCCCTTCTCTCCCCCACAACCCCCCCCCCCTCTACCTACCCTCTCTCCCCCACCACCACCCCTATCCCTTCCCTCCCTACCCCCTCCCCCTTCCCTGTCCTCTCTCACCCTTCCCTCTCCTCTCTCACCTCCCCTCCCTCCTCCTCCCCTTCCATCCTCACCCCCCCCCCTTCACCATTGCTGGCTATAACATGTAGACAATTATTACTGTCGCCTATTATTGTTTTACAGGTGACTGTTACCGAACCTGGCAGTTAGTTACCTGCCGGTGATTTCGGGGGATCAAGGTTCTCGCGGCCCGGTCTCTGACAAGGCCTCCTGGTTGATGGACTGGTTAACCAGACCAGTTGGACGTGCCTGCTCGCAGCCTGACGTATGAATTACGAGTCTCTAAATTACGAGTCTCTAAATTACGAGTCTCTAAATTACGAGTCTCTAAATTACGAGTCTCTAAATTACGAGTCTCTAAATTACGAGTCTCTAAATTAAGAGTCTCTAAATTAAGAGTCTCTAAATTAAGAGTCACTAAATTACGAGTCTCTAAATTACGAGTCTCTAAATTACGAGTCTCTAAATTACGAGTCTCTAAATTACGAGTCTCTAAATTACGAGTCTCTAAATTACGAGTCTCTAAATTACGAGTCTAAATTATGAGTCTAAATTACGAGACTAAATTACGAGTCTATTACTTGGTATTTCCTAATAAGTTCATTTTATTATCGACCGCTCATCGTCAGCGGTTTGAGCTGATGCTTCGAGTCACACAAGATGATGTCTATCGCCTGGACACCTGTGAGTCAGTAGAGTGGATGAAAAACTCTACCCACTCTATAATATCCAAACGCGGTGGATATGATCGGCCAGAACTGTTATTGTCGATCGGAAAAGATTTGAATTCTGGATTCGTGGATTGGCTTCCAATATTAGGAGCAGCGGATTGGAATTAATCATTACGACCAGTGGATTGGAATCAGCGAAGAGTTAGGGGTGACATGATAGAGGTGTACAAGTGGATGAATGGATATAACAAAGAGGGATATTAATAGGGTGTTAAAAGTGTCAACACATGACAGATCACGAATTACCGCGTAACGTGGTGGAGGTGGGGTCCCTCGATTGTTTCAAACGTGGGTTGGGCATGTATACGAGTGGGATTGGATGGTTATAAATAGGAGCTGGCTCATATGGGCTAATAGACCTTCTGCAGTTACCTTTATTCTATGTTCTTATGACTTTGGGCCCAGTGGATTCGAATTCAAACTCGGAATCCGTCCCACGAAGGATTCAGGGACTGATGGACTGGATTCCTCCATGGAATCCAATAGTACATTTATAAATAAGACCAGGAGACACCCTAGTTTTTTTGTTTTGTTTTTTGCCGCCGGAGGTGGCTAGTTTATTGTGCACCCCATACTCATCCTGTGAGCGGTAGCGCAAAAGCATTACAGAGGGCACAAGAGGTCTTTATCAGACCTCTTCTTAGATTATTTCATAAACAATTTCACCTATCCTTCACACCTTATAGTTACAATGTCAGCTAGTTACAGAGAAAGTGCTATTTCAAGAGCTATATATTTACAGTAAGTCATTATACATTAATGGAAGGTCTTATCGCTAATACATAATAGTTTGACCAATGGGGATATTACAGAGTCATAGGGGAGCTTCTGTTTATTATTAGTCTTCACAATACACTATTTGTTTCTGAATCTCATATGTCGTTTATCTACTGTTTCCTCCACCCACTTCCAGTCTCCTCTCTTGGGCGCCTCCCATCCCTTGATCGTCGTCGCCCCGAAACCAACAATAATCCTTCTATCCTCCTCTCTTCTTCCTTCCCCACTCCTCCCCCTTCCTCCTCTCCTCCCCCTTCCCCACTCCTCCCCCTTCCTCCTCTCCTCCCCCTTCCCCACTCCTCCCCCTTCCTCCTCTCCAACATCATCTCCTCGTTTCTATTTTAAATCGTAAATGCATATGATTATAAAATACATAAATTAAGTTATTAAAAAAATCAATGTTATATCAAAATCAATTATATATATATATATATATATATATATATATATATATATATATATATATATATATATATATATATATATATATATATTGTTAGTTTCTTGATAATCCTTGTTTCAGTGCTGAGGTGATGTCGGTCTGTGAGGATGTCGAGGTGTTGTTCAATGCGGGTACGGATACTTTCGTCGATGTTGCTATTTCTCCACTCGTTTGTAGCATAAAGTAGTTGCGTTTTGTTGTCTTTGATTTCATTCTCTGCCTTGTATATCTGATCACGAATCAGATCCTGGCGATATTTTATCGTGAAGGCTTGATTCCTTGCTGCTGGGTCGTGCGCTTTAATATTAGTATATTTTGGTAGCAGTCTTTCCTGTAGACATATATTATTAAATATGACCGAAAAAGTAAGATTAATAATTCTAACACGAATTTTCTCAATCTTTCGTACATTTCTTTTCACTGTTGGAGGTAATTCAAAAATCAATTCTCCAAAATTATATATATATATATATATATATATATATATATATATATATATATATATATATATATATATATATATATAAAGATTTATAATATACTTGCATTTCTTGCTATCAGGGGAATCATATCCCTGTGAAACTTAAAGCAGCATTACACATATGCATTATTATAAAATTTAACCATTAAAAAGTCCATTTTAATAATCGACTTGATAGTGGCGGTGGAGGGGCAGAAAGCCTGTGACGTCACCACGTCTCTAAATGAGTGGGTTTAGTGGTTGGGTGTCCCAGCACCGGTGTTATGACGTAGTCCTCTTGGCGGGAACATAAACAAAAACAAAGGAACATCGAGTCAAATTATCCTCTCGTCTGGACATCCTCTTCCGCCTGCCCGCCGGAGTCTTGAGACCAATTACATAACAGACAACACCAGAGCCCTTATGTCGTTTATTCATTGTCTGTCGTCTATACTTCCACTTTATATCGTTTATACATGCACTTCCTCCTCTCCTGTCCTCCTCCTCCTCTTCCTGCCTAACCTTTCTTAGCCGCTTCGTTGCCTTCGCCACCTCCTGCTCCCTCCAGTTGTTTGCTTGGTCCGTTTGCCGGTTCTCAAAGACGGAAAAAGCAAAACAGGAGTTCAAACATTGACCTTGTGGCGGGCGGAGCTGTTAAAACAAACGAGGGCCCTGGGCTGGGTCGGGCTGTCAATCAGTCTTAAGATGGCGGCGGGCGGGGTCAACCCAAAGGTTCCCGACTCGCAAGATTATTCTAGTTCGTATTTTTTGTGTGGTTTATATTATTCTAGTTTGTATCTTTATTTTGTTTCAGTGTTGGGAACCGTTTTAGAAGGTGTTCGAATCCTTCAGTCCGGATTCTTATTTTTTTCAAGACATTATATTTTAGTTGTTTTGCTTTTGTTTAAGAACATAAGAACAAAGGTAACTGCAGAAGGCCTGTTGGCCCATACGAGGCAGCTCCTATCTATAACCACCCAATCCCACTCATATACTTGTCCAACCCGCGCTTGAAACAATCGAGGGATCCTCGATTGTTTATTCTCTTACGAATTCCGTGCGTGACTGTGTGTGAGAACCTTAGAGTTTTAGGCTTATTAGACGCCATTTTGGAGGTCATTTTTAACTTGTACTTGAGATCAACTCTCTCACTCTCGTCTCTCTCTCTCTCTCGTCTCTCACTCTCGTCTCTCACTCTCGTCTCTCTCTCTCTCTCTCTCTCTCTCTCTCTCTCTCTCTCTCTCTCTCTCTCTCTCTCTCATTACCTTACAACAATACAATTAACTTCAGCTCGCTATGTGTAGCATGACCATAACTACACTCACAACAGTAACCACTGTTGTGAGTGTTAAGTGTTAACACTTAACAGTGTTAAGTGTCACTGAGGGGACACTTAACACAACCTCTGTGTGTTGTTATTATTATTATTATTTACCACAGACGCGGCCACATGTTCACAATGCTAACCACCATATATACATTTTCTTCTATTCTCCATGGACAGGGATTGAGTTCTGTTGAACATGTAGTTCAATGATTAACTGAACAACCAACCACTGAAGGTGATTACGATGGTTTTACAAGCTCAGGTTATAGTTACATCACATACAGGGCATAACTGCTGCATATCAGTCAATCTTGGATACAAATCCAGTATATCATCAAGTGCTTCAGTATTTAGATAGTATTTATAGAGTTCAATATACCTCAGTCCAGGTGGGCGAACGTCAGTCAATATGGGACATTCTACGATATAATGTTCAAGGGAGTGCATGTTTTCTCTTTCACAAAGGTGACACACAGAGCCGTCGTTCAAACTCGGTTCATTGACTACTACCATTAACCAATAATGTTGACCAGACCACACACTAGAAGGCGAAGGGACGACGACGTTTCGGTCCGTCCTGGACCATTCTCAAGTCGATTCGCAACCAATAATGGTAGCGGTTAACCACTAATGGTAACCATGGTCATGGTTATCATGGTAGTGGTCATTGCTTTATGACCATGACCACTGCCATTAACACAATTGACATTACCATTACAAACTTTCCAATAGCGAGGCTAGGAATAGGGAACCCGTTAGGGTTATCGAGGTCCACCTATGAATAAGCCAATGACTAACCTAGGTGAACAGAGGCATCAGGTGAGAGGAAACGCGTCAAACGGTCTCGTGCAGCCCTTGGGGTCGAACCCTGGCCCCCTTAAAGGTGTGAACCGTCTGCGCTGACCACTACCTTATAGAGGTATTCTAATACAGAGCATTACTACCTCTACCATCTACTCTCTCTCTACCGTCTCTCACTACCACTACTCTTGTCTTCTACCACTGCCACCATCCTTCTACAACCTGTCATCTACCAGCCTGCTCTACCACTTCTCCCCTCTTATCTACCACTCTACTACACCCCCCCCCCCTCCCTCATTCTACCAACCTGCTTTTATTTTCATTCTCTTATCTTTTCTATCACATCTTTTCTCTATTACTCTGTTCTACAACTTCATCTCTCCGTCTGCCTTCGCTTAGTCTCCTCATCTCTCTTCTCTTTTCACTCTACTCCTTCCCCTTTATCTTCGATACCATATGTATACATAATGTTCGAAATCAGACATATAGGATACAGGGATTCATATCTAGAAACTTTAGCAATAAGACGATACATCCTTCATCTTAATGTGTCTTCGCCCTTCTTAGGTGCCATTTAGATCATGCAGTTCAGGTATGGCCTCCTTAGTATAGAATGTGACCTCCTTACTATAGAATGTGGCCTCCTTACTATAGAATGTGGCCTCCTTACTATAGAATGTGGCCTCCTTACTATAGAATGTGGCCTCCTTACTATAGAATGTGGCCTCTTTACTATAGAATGTGGCCTCCTTACTATAGAATGTGGCCTCCTTACTATAGAATGTGGCCTCCTTACTATAGAATGTGAATACATTTTCTCGACCGTGTAAATAGGGGGACGAGGACAAAGTTAATCCCAGGAGGTCGGAACCTCTGTCATGGAGAGACATTAACAAAAAATAGGTACAACAAAAGGGGGGATATTAATAGGGTGTTAAATATATCAATATAAAATAGAACGCGAAAAAAATAAATATAAATTGGATATGTTAACATTGAGCAAACACCTGAGGAAATACTGGTTTAGAATTCGGGTTTCTGATTTGTGGAACAAATTACGGATAATATAATAGACAGGATCGTTAAATTGTTCCAAGTTAGTGGTAGACAAGAATGTGAGTGTTTGGCAGAGTATAAATAGGATTTACGTCCTATGGACCAATATGTTTACTTCTACTGTTGGTATCTGGCGGTGTTGGTGGTGTTGGTGGTGGTGTTGGAGGTGTTGGGAGCGGTGTTGGAGGCGGTGGTGGTGGTGTTGTTGGTGGTGGTGCTTACCTAACAGTGTCTACGGGGAGTGAGGTCTAGCTCCTTGTGTCCATCCTACCAGCCTTGCTGCACCTCTTGCATTACAACTTAACTCTTTTTACGCTCAAATTCTTTATCGAATCTGGCCTTAAAGTTGTGGATGGAGGTGGCTTCCACAGCTTCTCTTTCAGTACATTCCACGTGTTTACTACCCGTACAGGTACTACCCGAACGAGTACTTCCTTGCATTCCTTCCGCTCATTTCTCTTTCCAGCTTCCACCTGTGTCCTCTTGACCTGTCTGTCGATTTCAAGAAGCTAGCTTTGGCCTCGTTACCTATTCCCCTCAGTATCTTGTATGTTGTGATCATACTCCCTCTCTTCCTTCTATCCTCTAAGGTTGTACCAATAGCCTATTCTCGTAGCTTCACCCTCTAAGCTCCGGCACCAATCTTGCTGCAAACTTTTTAAATGTTTGTTTTATGATTCACAAGGTGCGGATTCCAGTACTGAACCCATCCTGCTGTTTAGATAGTACTTTTTGTAACAATGAGCACTATAGTACAAATAATGACGTTCTAAGCAATTAGATAGTAGAATTTGGTACTATTCACTTTGTAAGTCTGAAAATCTGAAACTAAAAAAAACAAACTTAAATATTCCTAGGCCTAGTATAGCACATATATATATATACTATATTAGGCGTCATATAGTGTGTACTAGGCCTCGGAAGGTTAGGTCAGGTTGGTTTAGATTGTATTTGCAACAAAAATACAAAGCCTTTTCCGATTTGTCTAAATTCAATAGTAACGATTTCTTTTCTAATTATCCATTACGTCACACATATACTACATCGTTACTATAAGTACTAACAGCAGGATGGGCTGTCGTATTGGTCTAACAAATGTTGTGAAAACTGCCTTGAAGGTACCCGGATTTAGATTTCTAAACGATGTTCTTATATTTCTCAGCGTTCCAGATGCTGCTGATGTTATCCTGTCTGTGTGTGCCTCTGGTGTTGTGTTGGAACTATATCCCCCCCCCCCAAATCTTTCTTTTCTGATGCCCGTAGCTGCCTTACCCTTTATGGTGTAGCTGCTTTCTGATCTCTCTCCCCCATTCTCATTACCTTACAATTGTTGGTATTGAATTCTAGCAGCCGTTTGTCTCGCATCACCTGGTGTTTGTCACGGTCTTCCTGTAACTTACTTCAGTCCTTCTCTGTTTTACAGTTGTCATCATCTTTGCATCATGTGTAAACATTGACATGTCTGAGCTCTCACCTTCTGACAGGTTGTTCAAATAAATTAGGAACAGCAGCAGCCCCAGGAAGGAGCCTTTGTGGGGACCCCACTTGTGGTGTGAGTGGTGGTGGTGGTTGTGTAGGTGTAGGTGGTGGTGGTAGTGCAGGTGGTGGTGTGGGTGGTGTAGTGGGTGGTGTAGGTGGTGGTGTGGGTGGTGTAGTGGTGGTGGTGGTGGTGTGGGTGGTGTAGGTGGTGGTGGTGGTGGTGTGGTGGTGGTGGTGTAGGTGGTGGTGGTGGTGTTGGCGTGTACGGGAGGACGTTGTTGTGCTGGCCAGGTTCTCAGGTGGGTATGATTGGACAGGCACAGCAGGGATTTACTCCTGATACTCATCAGGGCACATTCCTGGCTTTCTTCACCACCCTCCCCGCCCTCCTCCACCCGAATACTTTCCACCACCTTCTCCTCCTTCCTCGATACTCCCCACACCCTTCCTCCTTCCCCAACACTCCCCCTGCCCTCTCTCCTCCTTCCCCAACACTCCCCCTACCCTCTCCCTCCTTCCCCAACACTCCCCCTGCCCTGTCTCTCCTTCCCCACCCTTGAATTGCTGCGACTGAAGGCTGAGTAATGGTAAAGGACATAGCATATAA
>NC_091155.1:31311306-31331306 GCF_040958095.1 Procambarus clarkii | reverse complement strand
CGATGATATCCAGAGAAATGTATTCTCTAATCTATATTTTTTACGCTGTGGCCATTTCACCTCCTCTATGTCCGTCGCCATGAGAGCCGAGCTCCCTAAAATGTCTGGGTTGGCTCCACCGACCCAGACCAACCTACCTTGAGGTTACCTTGAGATGATTTCGGGGCTTTAGTGTCCCCGCGGCCCGGTCCTCGACCAGGCCTCCACCCCCAGGAAGCAGCCCGTGACAGCTGACTAACACCCAGGTACCTATTTTACTGCTAGGTAACAGGGGCATAGGGTGAAAGAAACTCTGCCCATTGTTTCTCGCCGGCGCCTGGGATCGAACCCAGGACCACAGGATCACAAGTCCAGCGTGCTGTCCGCTCGGCCGACCGGCTCCCTAACAGTCCTATGACAGTCCCCCACCACATATCGCAGGACAGGGAGTGCAAAAGTTTTCCGATAAGATAGACATCTCCTCTTTGAGATCAATGTTTAATTTTACATACACTGCCTATTTTTTTTTTTTTTTACGAGTGAAGCCAATTTAAAACCATGACCACGAAGGATTGATTGATTGATTACAACTGAATAATCAATTTCACAATCCCCCCCCCCCCGCATAATAAAGTTTTCTGAGACGATAGACGTGTTCTCTTTAAGATCAATGTCTCAAATTATTTGACGAGCATTTTCATGTTTTTTATAAACGGTTTTAATGTTTAGATAAAATATTAATTTTGGATCCGATTATTTTATGCATGTGCTAAAATCCTGCAGGAATACATTATGATACAGCTGTGTATGTGTGAATGTATGTATGTGTTTAAATGTGAGTATGTTTACGTTCGTGTATTTGCGAGTGTCAACGTATTTGAGTGTGTACTGAGTGTTATCTATTGAGTGTGTGTGTGATGTGTGCGTGTGTGCTATGTGCGTGGGTATTGTATGTGCTGTGTGCGTATGTATGTGTTGTGTGCGTGTGTATGTGTTGTGTGCGTGTGTATGTGCTGTGTGCGTGTGTATGTGTTGTGTGCGTGTGTATGTGCTGTGTGCGTGTGTATCTTCTGTGTGGGTGTATTACTATTTGTGGCTACAGGATCGAGCTGCTAGCTCTTGGACCCCGCCTTTCTTACCGTCGGTTACGTTATGTACTGACTCCCGACCTATTTTCCTCTGTCATATCTATCTCATATATTTCTCTCTAACACACACACATATCCCCAGGAAGCAGCCCGTAGCAGCTATCTAACTCCCACGGTACCTATTTACTGCTAGGTGAACAGTGCCATCAGGTGAAAAAAACTTTGTCCATTAGAATTTCGGTTTAGATAATGTAAAGTTAGGTGTTTATGTTCTGTTAAGGATTATTTGTATTTTTGTTTGTATTTGCAGCACGTGGATGAAGCATTTAGAGACGTGCGGTTCGAGGATGTGAACGAAGCACTGTTCAAGAGAAGTTCGAACGTCATCAATTGGAAGTGGTGAGTAACGTAGTAACGTGTTTGTCATGCATGTTCAGAGGGGAGGGGGGGGGGGGATGTTGGCAGCATGTGGGGGGAGAGGGAGGATGTTGGCAGCATGTGGAGGGGAAGGGGGGAGGGGGTGTTGGCAGCTGGAGAACAAGCATGTGGGCACTATTGGTGAGGACGCAGCCCGCTCTCATAAACAATGGTCAAATGCTCCTTAATCCAGCCGTAGATTAACTATATACAGGTTAATTGGAACGCAGACAAACGGTTCACGGACGTATGGGCGTGAAGACAACACAAGGGCGTATAAGCGTGCAGACTCAGTGTGGGCGTGCAGACCCACAGTGTGGGCGTGCCAGTGCACGGGCGTACCGTAACACCTACCTGTTGGACGAGCTGTTGGTACTGAGGGGTGGAGGGGTCCAGACGGTCCAGGTCGTGGGTGAGAGCGAACTCCGTCAGGGACTTCCAGGGCGGCTGGTAGGCGGTGACGTCGACTGGTCCGCCCATGCCCACGCCCATGGGCGCCCCGTCGTGACGGATAGGTGAAGATGCCACCATCGGCACGCCCGTGATCCCCTGCAGCGCCATTTGTTTCTCCTGTGGAAGAGAAATGAACCAGATGGGGAGCTTAATTCTCTACGGTGTACGCTCGTGCCTGGGTGGTAAAACGCGGGAACCCTGGAAGGCGGGAAAGATGGAGAGAGGGGAAGGCTGCATGGAAGGGGTGAAGGAAGAGAGGGAGAGCCTTTCCCTGCATTGTGGTGTCCCCTTCATATAGGATATTGGCACCTATCTTTATCATCACTAATAACAGTGATAGTTTCTCTAGAAATACTGGTGATCTTCGCGGGGAAAATTGCTGGAAATCAATGACCGCAAAAAAAAAAAAAACAATTCATTTACACGTTGAAAACCATGCACCAGATTAATAACACATTCGCAATAAACTTTCACTAAAGACCGCGCGTCTTCAACAAATCTGTTCTTTCCTTCTCATCATTTTCCATTACGGCGCCAGCAGACATAATCACAACATTCTATGCCTTGACGCTTCAGCAGAGCATTCGATACTACGCAGACAGCCTCACGCGCGCCTCGTAAGAAAGGTGTAACCGGGAAGGCTGGGGGGGGGGGGGGGGGGGAGGAAACGGAGTTGATGAGAGCGTAGTTGTTTGGAAGAAAGAAGTGTTAGCATAAATGGAGCATAGTCTGAGTGGCAAACCAGAGCTCTTTTGTTGCTGGAGGATGTGCCAGCTAAGACATGAGGAGGACGTGCAGACGCAGCAGCAGGTACAGCAGGTACAGCTGGAGAGGCAGCAGGTACAGCTGGAGAGGCAGCAGGTACAGCTGGAGAGGCAGCAGGTACAGCTGGAGAGGCAGCAGGTACAGCTGGAGAGGCAGCAGGTACAGCTGGAGAGGCAACAGGTACAGCAGGAGAGGCAGCAGGTACAGCAGGAGAGGCAGCAGGTACAGCAGGAGAGGCAGCAGGTACAGCAGAAGAGGCAGCAGGAACAGCAGGAGAGGCAGCAGGTACAGCAGGAGAGGCAGCAGGTACAGCAGGAGAGGCAGCAGGTACAGCAGGAGAGGCAGCAGGTACAGCAGGAGAGGCAGCAGGTACAGCAGGAGAGGCAGCAGGTACAGCAGGAGGCAGCAGGTACAACAGGAGAGGCAGCAGGAACAGCAGGAGAGGCAGCAGGAACAGCAGGAGAGGCAGCAGGAACAGCAGGAGAGGCAGCAGCAGCAGGAAAAGCAGCAGCAACAGGAGTAAAATCAGCAGGAGAGGCAGTAGCAATACCAGGGAAGGCAGCAACAAAGCAGCAGCAGCAGCAGCAGGAGAGGCAGCAGCAACAGCAGGAGAGGCAGCAGCAACAGCAGGAGAGGCAGCAGCAGTATAAGTAACACAAGATGATGTAGGTGGCAGTGTCCTGACTGGGGGTAGGTGAGGGGGAGGGGTGAGATTTGTAGAGTGGAAGAAGGGTGTGCAGATGTGTGTACACGGGGGACACGTGTGCACATGGGATGCCTCCGTGTGTACATACGCGAGTGTACACAAACGTGCGAGTGTAGGGTGTGTGTTCCCACGGGCGAGTGTACTACACACCCCCTCCCCCCCCCCCCCCCTCGCGATCAATTGTGTCAACACCCCCCCCCCCTCCCTTCATACAGCCTCTATCTCTCCCTTCCAACACTGTACTCCTCGACGCACCTTCTGTATCTCCCTCCATCCCTCACTGTATCTCCCTCACTCCCTCCATTCCTCACTGTATCTCCCTCACTCCCTCCAACACCCACTGTATCTCCCTCGCTCCCTCCAACACTCACTGTATCTCCCTCACTCCCTCCAACACTCACTGTATCTCCCTCACTCCCTGCAACACTCACTGTATCTCCCTCACTCCCTCCAACATTCACTGTATCTCCCTCACTCCCTCCAACACCCACTGTATCTCCCTCGCTCCCTCCAACACCCACTGTATCTCCCTCGCTCCCTCCAACACTCACTGTATCTCCCTCACTCCCTCCATTCCTCACTGTATCTCCCTCACTCCCTCCAACACTCACTGTATCTCCCTCACTCCCTCCAACACTCACTGTATCTCCCTCACTCCCTCCAACACTCACTGTATCTCACTCACTCCCTCCAACATTCACTGTATCTCCCTCACTCCCTCCAAAACCCACTGTATCTCCCTCACTCCCTCCAACACTCACTGTATCTCCCTCACTCCCTGCAACACTCACTGTATCTCCCTCACTCCCTGCAACACTCACTGTATCTCCCTCACTCCCTCCAACACCCACTGTATCTCCCTCACTCCCTCCAACACTCACTGTATCTCCCTCGCTCCCTCCAACACCCACTGTATCTCCCTCGCTCCCTCCAACACCCACTGTATCTCCCTCGCTCCCTCCAACACTCACTGTATCTCCCTCACTCCCTCCAACACTCACTGTATCTCCCTCACTCCCTGCAACACTCACTGTATCTCCCTCACTCCCTGCAACACTCACTGTATCTCCCTCACTCCCTCCAACACTCACTGTATCTCCCTCACTCCCTCCAACACTCACTGTATCTCCCTCACTCCCTCCAACACTCACTGTATCTCCCTCACTCCCTGCAACACTCACTGTATCTCTCTCACTCCCTCCAACACTCACTGTATCTCCCTCACTCCCTCCAACACTCACTGTATCTCCCTCACTCCCTCCAACACCCACTGTATCTCCCTCACTCCCTCCAACACTCACTGTATCTCCCTCACTCCCTGCAACACTCACTGTATCTCCCTTACTCCCTCCAACACTCACTGTATCTCCCTCACTCCCTGCAACACTCACTGTATCTCCCTCACTCCCTGCAACACTCACTGTATCTCCCTCACTCCCTCCAACACTCACTGTATCTCCCTCACTCCCTCCAACACTCACTGTATCTCCCTCACTCCCTCCAACACTCACTGTATCTCCCTCACTCCCTGCAACACTCACTGTATCTCCCTCACTCCCTCCAACACTCACTGTATCTCCCTCACTCCCTGCAACACTCACTGTTATCTCCCTCACTCCCTGCAACACCCACTGTATCTCCCTCGCTCCCTCCAACACTCACTGTATCTCCCTCACTCCCTGCAACACTCACTGTATCTCCCTCACTCCCTCCAACACTCACTGTATCTCCCTCACTCCCTGCAACACTCACTGTATCTCCCTCACTCCCTCCAACACCCACTGTATCTCCCTCGCTCCCTGCAACACTCACTGTATCTCCCTCACTCCCTGCAACACTCACTGTATCTCCCTCACTCCCTGCAACACTCACTGTATCTCCCTCACTCCCTGCAACACTCACTGTATCTCCCTCACTCCCTGCAACACTCACTGTATCTCCCTCACTCCCTCCAACATTCACTGTATCTCCCTCACTCCCTCCAACACTCACTGTATCTCCCTCACTCCCTGCAACACTCACTGTATCTCCCTCACTCCCTCCAACACCCACTGTATCTCCCTCGCTCCCTGCAACACTCACTGTATCTCCCTCACTCCCTGCAACACTCACTGTATCTCCCTCACTCCCTCTCCCTCCATCACTACCTCTTCGTAGTGATGCAGGGGCACTTCCTGTACTTCACCAGCCTTCCCTCAACCCCCATACACTAACCTCAAAGCTCAACTCTTCCTTCACATCTTCCGAAGACAAAGTGACGGCCCAGTAAGAGCGGGTTGAGATACAGAGAGACAGAGAGACAGACAGACAGACAGACAGACAGACTGACAGAGACAGAGAGACAGAGAGACAGACAGACAGACTGACAGAGAGACAGACAGACAGACAGAGAGACAGACAGACAGACAGACAGAGAGACAGACAGACAGACAGACAGAGAGACAGACAGACAGAGAGACAGACAGAGAGACAGACAGACAGAGAGACAGACAGAGAGACAGACAGACAGACAGACAGACAGACAGACAGACAGACAGACAGACAGACTGACAGAGAGACAGAGAGACAGATGGTGCAACTTCAGGCACTTGCGTTTAGTCGGACGGAAGAGACGGTGACCAATCAGAAAACGGATATCCTGGGGTTATCTTGAGGTCATCTTGAGATGATTTCGGGGCTTAGCGTCCCCGCGGCCCGGTCCTCGACCAGGCCTCCTTTTTGTTACACCCCCCCCCCCAGGAAGCAGCCCGTAGCAGCTGTCTAGCTCCCAGGTACCTATTTACTGCTAGGTGAACAGAGCATCAGGGTGAAATAAACTCTGCCCATTTGTTTCCGCCTCCACCGGGGATCGAACCAGGAACCTCGGGACTACGAATCCGAAGCGCTTTCCACTCAGCTGTCAGGCCCCTGGGTGAGGGGTGAAAACAAATTCAGCTCACACAACTCATCCTCCTGATAACACGTCGCATTTTGACGTATGCTTTACCTAAGGCCAAAAACTATCGTACCAGAAAATGGTAGCGGCTGGCGAAATGACATAATGTCCCGTTTTCTGTTCGTGGGTCCTCTGGTAGGTTAGGATAAAGGCACTTTAGTACGGCAGTTCCTTGACGTTTGGAACGCTCGTGAGAACGGGCTGGCTCACAAGCCCAGCTATACTTCAATTCTTGAATGACCAACAAGAGCTCTGTGCCGAGTCTGGCGAGTGAAGGTCGCCATGACTCTTCAACATTAGAAAACTCTTAATTGCTCGCCAGCAGCGACTCCAAAACTTTCTACATGAAGTTCAGGTTCACTCGCCGCTATATGCACCACTCTTGAGTTTCCACTCTCCGCATCCTGTCCTCGATTTCTGGATCCGTGAGCCCCAGGTGGGTCTGTCATACCGACATGTGGATTGGGAAGCGCTCCTCTGCTAACTGGACGGGGGACATCTCCCGTCACGCAGGGTGCAGTCGCACCTCCACAGATCTCCAGTATCATCTATTGATATTGGCAATGGCTCAAAAGGGCCACCACTTACGGGCTATTCATGCCCGTGCCATCTTTTGGGTGCCTTAATCTTCATCAATCACCTGCTAACTGGACTTGTCATCTCCCTTTGTAACAGAGCGCGCTAATTGGACCTTGTTATTTCATGAACCTTCAACATAAAGATAGCCAGTACAAGACTAACATCCTCAAAGTCTCCCACCTGACCAAACTTCGTGGACAACGGCTCCTTTAACACAAGATGTTCAGCCACCAGCTGTTGGTGTCTGGACATGGGCGAGGCTCCAGTACTGATCCCTCACTCTTGACCTTCATATGGATCATATCACTGTGGAACATTAACACCAAAGCTCTGTTCACCAGGTTTCCCCACCAGGTTCACCACACAATCGTTGACATGTCCAGAGCCACACAAGGCATCTTTTGTCACTGGTGCAGGTGTGGCAAGATCGCCCAGCGCCTTGCAAGCGAATTCCGTCGGGTTCGAGCCCCGGATAGGGAGGGTTGACTAGGTACCGGACCTTAACTGTTCGCCCCTATTTACCTAGCAGTAATTGGGGACCTGGTTGTAAACCGATTGGTGGGTCTTGTTCCAGGAAACAACTGCAACTCGAGCTACACAAGGTGTTGAGCAATGAAGGTGTTGAAGGTGTTTCAACAAGTTAGAAACAAAACGTGTGCTATAAAACTCGCCAACTGATCAGACGGAAGCTCTGACCCAAGGTTCTTAATGAGGTGATGATGGACAACAACACCTCTGTACTTGTATAGTGATCATAACACTTGTTATGTTGGTGTTGAGAGGGAGGGAGAGAAGGAGAAAGAGAGGGAGAGAGAGAGAGAGAGAAGGAAGAGGGAGGGAGGGAGAGAGAAGGAAGACAGGTAGATAGGATAGGCAGGCAAACGAGCAGAGAGACAGACACAGATAGGCATTGGGAGAGGAAGAGGAAGATGAGGGAGGAAACAGGGAATGATGGAGAGAGGGAATGATGGAGGGAGGGAGAGTGTTGACGTTAGCAGAGGGCCGTGGAGGACAAATACTACCCTCAGTATAGTGTTACCTTCCTCCCGGCCCGCTCTCCTTCTCCCTACCCTTCCCTCTAGCTTCCCCTCCTCTCTCTCTCTCTCCTGCCTATCCTTCTCTCTATCTCCCCCCCCCCCCCACTCTCTACTGCCTATCCCTTCCCTACCATACTTTCCAACTGCTTAAGCCTCCAGACTCTCACCTACCTTCTAATTCAGCCTATCCCTCCCACATCTCCATCCCATGCACCCTCCCCGCCCCTTCCTACTCCTTCCCATACTCCTTCCTACCCACCTCCTGAAACTAGCCACCCGTCCCACCGTCCCACTCCACCTGCTGCAATACTCCACTCCACAACTCGTCCACCTCTTCCACACCATCTTTCTAACTCAGAAAATATTTCGGCAGCATTCCTGACCTCCGTTCAAGGTGAACAATGCCTATCCTTCTATGCCAATCCCATAATTAAGAACCTAGATGTAAAATCCATTTCCGGGTCGTGTTCAGGGGAAGGGATTGAGCTGGATAACCCACTAACCTGTTATATTGCTTGAACCGTGACATAAATCCTGAAGCTCAGGGCTCCAATCCTTTCATCAAGTTATTATTTCGCCCCGTTTCTGTTGCAATACTTTAATAAAAAAAATTTAATATTTCATCTTGAAGGGTATCCTCCATGCCCGTCTTCATCTGCCTGACCTCGCTCCGCCTTCACCTGACTTGATTCCTGACATGGAGTACTTGAGGAGTAGTGTAGGCTATCATCTTAGACAATTTTAAAAGTAGGTATGATAGAAATCAATGGGGGTCCGGGCACATTTCAAAAGGCGACTGAAAGGCAGAGCCCACGAGCTGATGCTTGACCCAGGGTGCACACATACGTGAATACTGACAAATATACACACACACACACACACACACACACACTATATATGGATCCCAGAGCCAATGCTCGTTCCTGCAGGCACAAATTGGTCCGTACACACACAGGCACGAGGAAGACAACAAGAGGCTACAAGATGACCTGGACAAACTGAAGGAATGGTCTAACAAATGGCTATTAAAGTTCAACGCAACCAAGTACATGTAAAGTAATCGAACTAGGTGGAGGGAACAGGCGGCCAAACACAGGGGACCGAATGAGAAACGAAGTCTTCCACGAAACGGACAGATCTAGGAGTTGATATCACACCGAACTTGTTTCATGAAGTCCACACCAAAAGAAAATCATCAGCGGCGTATGAGAGGCTGGCTAATATCAGATCTGCCTTTAGAAACTTATGTAAGGAATTATTTAGAACCTTGTATACCACATATGTAAGACCAATCCTGGAGTATGCGGCCCCAGCATGGAGCCCGTACATTGTCAAGCACTAGACGAAGTTGGAGAAGATTCAAAGGTATGCCACTAGTATAGTCCCAGAACTAAGAGGCATGAGTTAAGAGGAAGGGCTGCGTGAATTACACCTCATGTCGTTGGAAGACAGAAGAGCTCGGGAAGACATGATCACCGCATACAAAGTGATAAGGAGAATTGACAGGGTAGATAAGGATGGATTATTTAACATGGGTGATACTCGCATAAGGGTACACAAGTGGAAACTGAGTACCCAAATGAGCCACAGAGACATGAGAACGCTTTCAATATCAGAAGTTAATAAATGGAATGCATTAGGAAGTGATGTGGTGTAGGCAGACTCAATACACAGTTTCAAATGATATGATAGATCCCAGTAGGCTCAGAAATCTATACACCAGTAGACTGACAGTTGAAAGGCGGGACCAAAGAGCCGAAGCTTTACCCCCGCAAGCACAGCTAGGCGAGTCTACACCTGAGAAAATGAAATCGGGAATGAGTACAATAGACAGCCGACGGCTAGAAAGGTGGGGTCCAAGAGTTGGACTCAATTGAGTCCAACTGAGTCCAACAAGAGTTGAGTCCAACAACAACAATTGAGTCCAACAAGAGTTGGACTTGGACAGCTCAATCTTTCAGGCACAAACATTAAATAATTCACCAAGGACTGCACAGGACGGTAGAGCGACGGTCTCGCTTCATGCAGGTCTTCGTTCAATCCCCGACCGTTCAAGTAGTTGGGCACCATTCCTTTCCCCCGTCCCATCCCAAATCCTTATCCTGACCCCTTCCCAGCGCTGGATGGCTTGGCGTAATGGCTTGGCGCTTTCCCCTGACAATTCCCTCCCTCGCCAAGGATTGCTATGTATTTAGACTGCGGCCCTCTTGACACCCGCGCCTTAGGAAACCCGACAAAAACCATGTTTGCAAGATCACTTTTTTCCACCTTCAACGTACGCGGTAAACTTGTGTCTTCAGCACAGCACTAAACATCTGTCACGCTAGTAAACATTGCTGCCAAAAAGCCATCTAAACATGTTTAATGCAGCTCTAAACATTAGAACACAATACTAAACATTGCAGTAATTTCCTCGCGGAATCACCGTAAAGTATATATCACCGAGTTAATTATTTACATTACAAACATTTTATATATATAAATAATGTGTGTTTACACAAGTATGCTACACTAACCTAACTTATCGATAATAATAAGTAATATTAGCTCGAGAGAGTGTACGGAGTGAATTTCTTGTATCACTACGAACGTCACTCAATGAATTCAATTTCATTATTATGAACCCCATACCCATCCCGTGGGCGGTGGTGTAAAGGATTACAGAGGCATATAATCGGTTCAGGAACTGAACCCTCTAGTTCGTTTAGCTAAGCAAATAACAATCTTTTGGCGCTAATTACACAATTATTGATGTTATATATACATGTACACATACATACATGTACATATATATACATATACTTATGAATGTGTGTTCGCTCTTGTGTTCAGAGCTTGCACTTACAGATGAGACTTTGGACGGTTTCAATATTTTAACTGCTTTACTGAAGAGGTTCTAGTAGTTTAAACGCTCTATTGAAGTGGTTCCAGCAGTTTTAAATGCTCTATTGAAGTGGTTCCAGCAGTTTTAAATGCTCTATTGAAGTGGTTCCAGCAGTTTTAAATGCTCTACTGAAGTGGTTCCAGCAGTTTAAATGCTCTATTTTAGTGATTCAAGTAGTTTAAAATTTACTTGTATTCAATGCATGGAAGCAAGAATATCTCTATATATTTCTACCTCGGATATGTTTATCTGTCTTGAAAGGAGATGTAAGTACAGAAGAATCCTCCAGACGAGCCAGAACCTCATTGGTGGTTCAAGGTTACTCATTTTGAAGTTTTTTATTATGGAACCTATCACCTCCCCCCCCCCTCTCTCTCTCTCTCTCTCTCTCTCTCTCTCTCTCTCTCTCTCTCTCTCTCTCTCTCTCTCTCTCTCTCTCTCTCTCTCTCTCTCAAGCAAAGTTTGTTAGTTTGCTTCAGTGATCCAAAACGACCTATGAACGTTAGGTCGTTTGCCAATGTTGATCTAACTTGTTTCACTCATCTTCGAAGACATCTTTGTTTACCAGCAGGTGGTGACTTGTATGGGGCAAGAGGTCCTCTGCTGTCTTTGTTCTTATAGCTGATTGGTGCCCGTCTTCCACCCAAGTAGGTTTTGATGGCAATTTTCCAGTTGTCAGGGAAGGGTGACAGGGAAGGGTGACAGGGAGGGGTGACAGGGAAGGGTGACAGGGAAGGGTGACAGGGAAGGGTGACAGGGAAGGGTGACAGGGAAGGGTGACAGGGAAGGGTGACATGGAAGGGTGACAGGGAACTGTGGGTTGTCATCTGGTTCACGTCTGATATAGGGACGAGTAGGGTAACGTTGCCTGAACTGTACCTTGTGGTACTGTGCTTTGTACCGTACCTTGTGGTACTGTGCTTCATACCGTACCTTGTGGTACTGTGTGCTTCATACCGTACCTTGTGGTACTGTGCTTCGTACCGTATTTAGTGTCGATTTTGTTTGATTTATTATCACAATTCGTGATGATTATTTCAAACTTAAACCTCGACTTCTCTATATTATTTTATATTCAATTAGAACCCATTTAATGTTTTTTTTCACTCCAGGGGCCCCATTAATCCAATGTTTTTGTTAAGGGTGTGTGTATAGCTCTTTTAGTCTGGTTTGCATTATTGCCTCTGTTATTGTGGTTAAGCAATTGCAAGTTAGTACCCTTTTGGTCTTAAACAGCTGTGACATGGGGAAAATAGCTCGTTTTCTTTCATTAAATTAGCTTCGTAGCTCTCACTGAAACAAATTTATTTGATTTGTGGTTGTTATTGCGTCTGAAATCCAGTGTTTAGTCATAGTATTCATAATAATAATTAGCTTTCCTGTAGTGTCTGTAGGATGTCATCTGTTTAAATGGTCTCTCTCTCTCTCTCTCTCTCTCTCTCTCTCTCTCTCTCTCTCTCTCTCTCTCTCTCTCTCTCTCTCTCTCTCTCTCTCTCTCTCTCTCTCTCTCTGTAGATTATATTGTGTCAGTATTCCGACCTCCTGGCACTCTCCTCTGGGGTTGACCCCTGGCACTCTCCTCTGGGGTTGACCCCTGGCACTCTCCTCTGGGGGTCGACCCCCACCAGGTGACCACCAGGTCACCCCCCCCCACCAAGTGACCACCACCAGGTGACCACCACCAGGTGACCCCCACACAAGGTGACCACCACCACCAGGTGACCACCACCACCAGGTGACCCCCACCACCAGGTGACCACCAATACCAGGTGACCCCCACCAGGTGACCCCCACCAGGTCCCCCCCCCCACCAGGTGACCACCAGGTCCCCCCCCCCACCAGGTGACCACCAGGCCCCCGCCCCCGGCTCTGATTACACCGCTGGCTGCCGCCCGCCCAAAAATTCGTCTGGTTATCGCGATCAAAAGCCGCGCGCCGGAGACTTTCCGCCAAATATTGACTCTGCTCCTAATGACTTGGGTCTTTAGAGTTGAATTGTCGGTCAAACACAGCGGCCGACGGAGCCATTGATGTTACCTTAAAAAGTGTGGCTCGCTCGTCTCCCGCACACCCAGTGTACATCGTCACGTGATAGTTGTGGCGGAGGCGGCACCCTGGCCAGCCCCGCCGCAGCCGCCGCCACCACCGCAGCCGCAGCCACCACCATAACCACTGACAACACTGCCACCAATCCTCCCCCCCCCCTTCCCCCCCGTCCTCCGTGGACTTGGTGACGGCGGTGTTCCTGGAGTGAGAAAGAGGGAAATTCTTGGGCGTGAAATTAGCGGGTTTTACACATTGCTTACTTTAGCGGGTGGCTCTAAAGCGGTGTTGAGGCGGGGAGCAGTGCGGGAGGGAGGGTGGGATGACGGGTGGATTAAACTGTGGGTAGGGTTGGGGGATAGGCAGGTAGGGGATAGGCAGGTGGGGGATAGGCAGGTGGGGGATAGGCAGGTAGGGGAGAGGATGGCCGGGGATTATAGGGGGGAGATGGGGAAGGAGGTAAGAGGAGCAGGCGAGGGAAGATAGGGGGACGGAGGGACGATGGGAAGGGATAGGTAAGGAAGATCCAATCCAGGTCTCACAGGGTCAGGTGTAGCACTGCAGTGACCCTGAGACTGCCACAGTTGTAACCAAGCTTCATTATACACCCTGGCCCAAGTCCTTGTATTATTGTGAGCTACTGGTGGTTACTTGCTGTATACTGTATTGTGAGGTCATGAGAGCTGATGTATACATTATTATGAGGTCATAAGAGCTGATGTATACTTTATTATTATTATGAAGGCTCTTCTCTCCCTCCCACGTCCTCTCACTTGAGGTATCTCTCCCTCCCACGTCCTCTCACTTGAGGTATCTCTCCCTCCCACGTCCTCTCACTCGGGATATCTCTCCCTCCCTCCCTCTAGTCAACCACGTGACATCTGTGTTTACATTTACTAAGTGAAGCCCGAATAGCCTCCCTCACCCTACCGTTCTCTCCCTCACCCTACCATGCCCTCTATCACCCTATCATATCTTTTCCTCCCCCAATCTTCCGAACCCTCCCTCACTTTACAATTCCCTCCCTCACCCTATCATTCCCTCCCTTACTCAATTAGCCTATACTTTATCAACCAGGCTGTGATTTACACGTCAGGCTGCGAGCAGCTGCGTCCAACAGCCTGTTTGACCAGACAACCAACAGGGAGGCCTGGTCGGAGACCGGGCCATGGGGCCGTTGATTCCCGGAAGCTACACAAGGTTGACCAACCATTCCCTTCCTCACCCCACAATTCCCTATTGCACCAACTTTTCTCTCGGAAATCTCAGCCTATTCTCATAGCCATTGGTAGTTATCGTGAGGTTATCTTGAAATAACTTAGGTCAAGGTATACTTACGTTAAGACATTCCAATTTCTTTATTATGCACCCCATACCCATCCCGTGGGCATTCCAATTTAAGTTTCGTTACTGAGTGCTGCAAGTACCCTTCAAGGCCTTCACTACATCCTTTGGTGTTGGAGATAATTGGATGACTTGTGCTAGTCATCCAACTAGTCAAATGAACAAATCCACAAGGGCCGTGACGAGGATTCGAACCTACGTCCGAGATCTTCCCAGACGCTGGGAAGATCAACTGAGCTACGACATGGTCAAAAAGAGTTGAAACCAGAAGTTCTACTGGACTTACTTGGATCCTGCAGCCTCTCCGAGACACAAACCAGGGTTTTACACAACTCCCCCGTGCACTCATGCACTGTCAACATCAATTTGACACCACTATTGGGACTGGCAATCTCCGGAAGATGTGGAGAGCTGGTGAAGCTCTGAACCAGCTATAGCCAACCACAACAATGTAAAACGGCCTTGAGCTTATTACAAAAAGTATAAATAGTATATACGAAATTAATCCTCAGCCACGTACAAGGGCAAGTCTGCCCCACGTGTGACTGTGGAGACTCCCAGCGTGTGTGGCACACTTACTGCTTAAGTGGTCCACGCTGAGAACATCCCCTGGATTATCTAACAAGTGGATTTTTGTTTATATTGAGAAAGTTATCCTTCATGGACAGCTAAGAATAATATTTAATCATGGATCTTATACTCCAAGGTTAAAATTATAGATTTTTCATTCTGTGTTGTTGTTATGGAACCGTGGAAATTTTAACTAATTACTAACTACCTCCCAAACCCTCACTCTAGCCATTGCATCCTTCACCTTGCCCTTGGCTCCATCCCTCACCCTAGCCATGCTCTGGCTGAGGTGAGGAATAATGTGGCTACAGGCGCAGGGTGTGGCTGGGAACACTGTGTGTGTGTGTGTGTGTGTGTGTGTGTGTGTGTGTGTGTGTGTGTGTGTGTGTGTGTGTGTGTGTGTGTGTGTGTGTGTGTGTGTGTGTTTACTAGTTGTTTACTAGTTGTTGTGTTTTGCGGGGGTTGAGCTTTGCTCTTTCGGCCCGCCTCTCAACTGTCAATCAACTGTTTTACTAACTACTTTCTTTTTTTTTTTCTTTTTTTTTTCACCACACACACACACACCCCAGGAAGCAGCCCGTGACAGCTGACTAACACCCAGGTACCTATTTACTGCTAGGTAACAGGGGCACTTAGGGTGAAAGAAACTTTGCCCATTTGTTTCTGCCTCGTGCGGGAATCGAACCCGCGCAACAGAATTACGAGTCCTGCGCGCTATCCACCAGGCTACGAGGCCCCGTAACCCTGTGTGTGTGTGGGGCTACGTAACCCTGTGTGTGTGTGTGTGTGTGTGTGTGTGTGTGTGTGTGTGTGTGTGTGTGTGTGTGTGTGTGTGTGTGTGTGTGTGTGTGTGTGTGTGTGTGTGTGTGTAATTATCTAAGTGTAGTTACAGGATGAGAGCTACGCTCTTGGTGTCCCGTCTTCCCAGCACTCTTTGTCATATAAACATGACAAAGACTTTGTCATGTATGTAAGGTTACGAGTGCCTACAGTGTGTGTCCGTGAGTTACGGTAGAATAATCCCCCGGTAACTCACGGTACTCATGACGGCTTGCTCCCTCTCCTCACGTATTATGAGGCACTTACACGTGACGCTACACTTATGAGGCAAGTATACACTCACATATAAGTACTGAATTATATTAAGTGATGACGAAGACAATTTTGAGACACACAAAAGTTGTGAAGAAAGTGGTAACATAAATAAACCTGTAACTGTGAGATAAGAGAAAGTAAATGATACAATTTATAAACAAAATGGAATAAAATATAAATTAATAGTATTTCTTATAAGTATAATCTAGATAAGGAGTTAATCCTCATCTATCTCTCACTCTCAATCTCTCTTCTCTCTCTCTTCCCTTTCCTTCTCCCTTTCTTCTCTTCTATAGCCCTCTCTCCCTCCCTCCCTCCCTCTCTTCCCCTCATGCTGTTTCAGTAGTCATTTCAACAAATAAAGTACAGAATAAAACATTAAATATAACACTATCACACACACCTTTCATTATCCATCTCTCCTCGTCTACTTCTCACCCACCTCATCACATCCATTTCCCCTTCATCCACCTCCCCGTCAACCACTTCTTGTCCATCTGCGATCCACCTCCTCATTCCACTCTTCACACCCACGTCTCAAACCATGACTTAGAACTAAAACCATGACTTAGAATTAAAACCAGACCTTAAGAGCTAGAATAAACGGGGATTTCGGCTCACCTCCCATACCTTTTCGTGCTGCATCTGTTTCATTAGGATGGAGCGCTTCTTGTCCTTACACCGCTTGTTCTGGAACCAGACTCTGATGACCCGCGGAGACAGCCCCGTCATCTCCACCAGCTGCTCCTTCATCAGGGCGTCCGGCCGGCAGTTGGCGGCGTAGCAGGTTCTGAAGGAGGACAGGCAGACGTCAGGGGGGGACGCAGCGAGCAACTCCCTCTCTCCCCCAGGCCAAATATGGCCACATAACGTTGGTGTAACACTGTATCAATATTGATGATACGCTGAATTAACGCTGTTATTCTTGATTCAACGAGGAATCAGCACCATTACTGGATATCGTGCCCGCAGGGAAGGTGAAGGGGAGAGGGGGAAGTGGGTGTAGGTGACACATGATATCAAAGATCCCGCTCTCAGGTGTACAACATGTACAGGTGTGTACTGGGAGCCTGTCTTCAGAGCAACAGGTGTACAACATGTACTGGGAGCCTGTCTTCAGAGCAACAGGTGTACATCATGTGCGGGTGTGTACTGGGAGCCTGTCTTCAGAGCAACAGGTGTACAACATGTACAGGTGTGTACTGGGAGCCTGTCTTCAGAGCAACAGGTGTACAACATATACAGGTGTGTACTGGGAGCCTGTCTTCAGAGCAAACCCATTACCATGACATACCACACCTCCCCCCCCCCCATAGTTATCTAGATATTTGTGATGGTCTAAAAGCATATTACATTTCCAGTAATAGTTTACATGTAAAACTAACAAGTGAACCTGTGTCCTGAACAGGGATTATTCTCAAGTTATAACTCCAAGTCTTAAATGGTTGTGTTGCGAGTATCCTCCAAGTATGGAGGATGATATCTCTCTCTCTCTCTCTCTCTCTCTCGTGATTCACTAACCTTAGCGTGTGTAGCTGCTTCTCGTTGAGCACAGTGCGTACCCTCGTAGTTTTCCCCTCTCGTCGTTCCTTCCGTACCGGTTTCCCCTCACCTGCAGGAGAGAATGATATTGTTGGAGAAACTGTGAGCAACGTTGGGAGGACAAGACACATCCTTGAGGAACGTTGGGAGGACAAGACACATCCTTGAGGAACGTTGGGAGGACAAGACACATCCTTGAGGAACGTTGAGAGGACAAGACACATCCTTGAGGAACGTTGGGAGGACAAGACACATCCTTGAGGAACGTTGAGAGGACAAGACACATCCTTGAGGAACGTTGGGAGGACAAGACACATCCTTGAGGAACGTTGAGAGGACAAGACACATCCTTGAGGAACGTTGGGAGGACAAGACACATCCTTGAGGAACGTTGGGAGAGGGACAAGACACATCCTTGAGGAACGTTGGGAGGACAAGACACATCCTTGAGGAACGTTGGGAGAGGGACGAGACACATCCTTGAGGAACGTTGGGAGGACAAGACACATCCTTGAGGAACGTTGGGAGAGGGACGAGACACATCCTTGAGGAACGTTGGGAGGACAAGACACATCCTTGAGGAACGTTGGGAGAGGGACGAGACACATCCTTGAGGAACGTTGGGAGGACAAGACACATCCTTAAGGAACACCAACATGGGAATCGAACAACAAACCTCCTTCAGGAATGCCAAGAATTGAGAAGGACACAAACATCCTTGAAGAACGCCAAGAAGGGACGACAAACACACTTAAGAAAGGACAAGTGGACGCTAAACAATTAAACTTTTAACGGGAACAAATAGAGGAGATAACAGCAACTTATTCACTCTCAAAAGACAAACTGGAAACACTGTAACTAAGTCTACACTGTTGTCAATATAAGAACTGCATAAAGTCTATTGCCACATATGAGGTAGAACCTATTTATATCCACCCAAACTCATACATGCAGTATACATGTCTAACCTACTGAGAACACCGTTACTAAGTCGTCAGTGTTGTTAATATACTGCTCGACACAAGAGACAACGTACACACAAAATATTAAAAGTTAAAAATGTATAAGTGGAAGCAAGGAAAATTAACAGGAATTTAAGCAATACATTCTGAGGATTGTGTTGACATCTCCCGCGTTTGTTTGTTTGTGTAGTGGTTAACTGGCCTCATCCCTCCGCCCTCATTCAACCTCTCTTATCTCTCCACCCTTTTCTCTCTCTAATAGGTGTTGCAAAGCCTTCGACACCCCTCACAGGGTTTGTAAAGCCATCGACGCCTTAACAGTTGTAAAGCCCTCGACGCTCTCACAGGTGTTGTAAAGCCCTCGACGCCTGTACAGTTGTAAAGCCCTCGACGCTCTCACAGGTGTTGCAAAGCCCCTGAAGACCCTCATAGGTGTTGCAAAGCCCCTGAAGACCCTCATAGGTGTTCCAAAGCCCCTGAAGACCCTCATAGGTGTTGCAAAGCCCCTGAAGACCCTCATAGGTGTTCCAAAGCCCCTGAAGACCCTCATAGGTGTTCCAAAGCCCCTGAAGACCCTCATAGGTGTTGCAAAGCCCCTGAAGACCCTCATAGGTGTTGCAAAGCCCCTGAAGACCCTCATAGGTGTTGCAAAGCCCCTGAAGACCCTCATAGGTGTTGCAAAGCCCCTGAAGACCCTCATAGGTGTTCCAAAGCCCCTGAAGACCCTCATAGGTGTTGCAAAGCCCCTGAAGACCCTCATAGGTGTTGCAAAGCCCCTGAAGACCCTCATAGGTGTTGCAAAGCCCCTGAAGACCCTCATAGGTGTTGCAAAGCCCCTGAAGACCCTCATAGGTGTTGCAAAGCCCCTGAAGACCCTCATAGGTGTTGCAAAGCCCCTGAAGACCCTCATAGGTGTTGCAAAGCCCCTGAAGACCCTCATAGGTGTTGCAAAGCCCCTGAAGACCCTCATAGGTGTTGCAAAGCCCCTGAAGACCCTCATAGGTGTTGCAAAGCCCCTGAAGACCCTCATAGGTGTTGCAAAGCCCCTGAAGACCCTCATAGGTGTTGCAAAGCCCTCCTTCCTTCAGTCATGCTAACACATGCCTGCGTTGCTTCTCTAATTATGCCTACTACCCTCCTCACATGCATTACCCCACTAAAACGTCTTTCCCTTCCCGTCACCCTTTTTGGTCCCGCTTCTTTCCCTCGTCAAGAGGCGGGACCAAAGAACCGAAGCTCAACCCCCCCCCCCACTATCCCAACCATTAGTACTTCACCCCCTCCCTTTTATCCCACTAACCTTTGAGTTCGTTGTTGTTAATGTTGGTGGTGTTGTTGTTCTCAGCGTTGGCTTTCTTCTCGAAGGAGTCGAAGTCATGTCGGCAGTAGAGGCCGTCTTCTCTGAGCGCGAACTCGTCCCCCGGGAGCAGCTGCTTCCCGCACGCCGAGCATCTGTGGCACACCGCGTGAAACCTCGACTAAGTCAATGGAATGATTCGTGATTCAAGTTAAACCGGAGGAAGACAATATAGAATGCTGCATGATTCAAGAAGAAAATGTTGACCATCACACGACATAATAAATGCGAACGTGGTTGAACC